>NW_026943823.1:19219841-19347341 GCF_035594765.1 Anolis carolinensis
AGAAGGAGGGAAGGAAGGAAGGGAAGGAAGGAAGGAAGGAAGGAAGGAAGGAAGGAAGGGAAGGAAGGAAGGAAGGAAGGAAGGAAGGAAGGAAGGAGGAAGAGGAAGGAAGGAAGGAAGGAAGGAGGAGGAAGGAAGGAAGGAAAGGAAGGAAAAAAGGAAGGAAAAGGAAGGAAGGAAGGAAGGAAGGGGGAGGAAGGAAGGAAGGAAGGAAGGAAGGAAGGAAGGAAGGGAAGGGAAGGGAAGGAAGGAAGGGAGGGAGGACAGGGAGGAAGGGAGGGAAGGAAAGAAAGAAAGAAGGAAGGAAGGAAGGAAGGGGGAGGAATGAAAGAAGAAAAGAGAGAGGGAAGGAAGGAAAGAGGGGAGGAGAGGAATGAAGGAAGAAAAGAGGGAGGGAAGTAAGAAAAGATGGAAGGAAGAAAAGAGGGGAGGGATGGAAGGAGGGAGGGAGGGAGGGAGGGAGGAAGGAACGATGGAAGGAAGGAAGGGAGGGAGGGAGGGAGGGTGGGAGAAGGGAAGAAAAATGGGAGGAAGGAAGAAAAGAGAAGAGGGAAGGAGGGAGGAAAGAAGGAAGGGGGAAGAAGGAAAGAGGGGAGGGAGGAGGGAAGAGAAAGGAAGGGGGAGGGAGGAAGAAAATAGAAGAGGGAGGGAGGAAAAAAGGAAGGAAGAAAAGAAGGAAGTGGAAAAAAAGGAGGGAGGGATGGGAGGGAGGAAGAAAAGAGGAAGGAAGGAAAGAAGGGAGGGAGGGAGGAGGTAAGGAAGAAAAGAAGGGATGTAGGGAGGGAAGGAGAGAGGGAAGAGGGAGGGAGGGAAGGAAGGAAGGAAGGGAGGGAGGAAGGAAGGAAGGAAGGAAGGAAGGAAGGAAGGAAGGAAGGGAAAAAGTAAGTGAGGGAGAAAAGGAAGGAGGGAGGAAGCAGGTGAGGGAGGGAAGGAGGGAAGGAAGGAAGTGAGGGAGGAAAAGAAGGGAGGAGGAAGGGAAGGAAGAAGGGAAGGAGGAAAAGGAAGGGAGGAGAGCAAGGGAGGGCGGGAGGAAGGGACTGTGTGATTCTCCACCAACCAAAGGTCATGGGGAAGGAAGGACAACTTGTGAAGCCACTGTGGAACGGATCCTCATTGCAAGTTATGCAATCCAGAAGGATATTATGGCCTCTGGGACTGAAAGACGCTAAGAAGAAATGGTGGGCGGCTCACAGCTGTCCAACACAGATGGCCATTCCAATTGCTCTTTTTGGAGAGCTGAGAGATAGGCGCTGGGACATAAATCATAATACTCCAAGAGTCGTAGAGATGGGCTCAGCCACCTCTGCTTTTTTTTGGATGAAGACATCGATGCCGATCATGAAAGAACTCCAAACACATTTTGCTAGGGAACTGCATGGAAGGGGAAGAGGAAATGGAAGGAAACAAGGGTGAAAGTAACCATAAAATAAACAAATTGGATATACTTATATCCAATTCTCACTTATCCAACATAAACGGGCCGGCAGAACGTTGGATAAGCGAATATGTTGGATAATAAGGAGGCATTAAGGAAAAGGCTATTAAACATCAAATTAGTTTATGATTTTACAAATTAAGCACCAAAGCATCATGTTATACAACAAATTTGACAGAAAAAGTAGTTCAATACGCAATAATGCTATGTAGTAATTACTGTATTTATGAATTTAGCACCAAAATATCACGATATATTGAAAACATTGACTACAAAAATGCGTTGGATAATCCAGAATGTTGGATAAGCGAGTGTTGGATAAGTGAGACTCTACTGTACTTTAAATCAGTGATTCCCAAAGTGGGTACTACCACCCCCTGGTGGGCGCTGCAGTGATCCAGGGGGGCGGGTGATGGCCACAGGTGCATTTGGGGGCGGGGGCCAGGGGAGGGGCGGGGCCTCTTTAGTCTCCTGTTTTTAACATTGTATGCTGCATGTTGATTTTAATGATTGTTTTTTTTACTGATGCTGATGTTTTTATTGGGATAATTGTGTTATTGCTCTGTTATTGTTATTTGATTGTTGTATCGGGCAAGGCCCCAAGTCCCTTCGGGGAGATGGGGCGGGGTATAAAAATAAAGTTATTATTATTATTATTATTATTCTCAAGTGCCGGAGATAGGGCTGATCCCCTGAGGTGCCTATTAGGACACAGGGGGCAGAGCTTGAGCAATTAGAATTACATCATGAAATTAAAATCATTTGATGTTTTTATTGGGATAATTGTGTAATTGTGTTATTGCTTTGTTATTGATATTTGATTGTTGTATCGGGCAAGGCCCCATGTAAGCCGCCCTGAGTCCCTTCGGGGAGATGGGGCGGGGTATAAAAATAAAGTTATTATTATTATTATTATTATTATTATTATTATTATTATTATTATTATGACACAGCAAACAAGATAGATATGCTGGATTTCCTATCACAAAATCACAAGTTGAACACTTCCCAAGTGTCTAGGACTGTGTGATGTATTTTCAGATGATACGCGCAGATCCCAGCAGAGTGGCCTTTTGCAGCTGGCAGATCGTAATTTTGTCAATGCCTATTGTTTCCAAATGCTGACTGAGATCTTTTGGCACGGCACCCAGTGTGCCCATCACCACCGGGACCACCTGCACTGGTTTCTGCCAGAGTCTTTGCAGTTCAATCTTGAGGTCCTGAGAGCGGCTGAGTTTTTCCTGTTGTTTTTCATCAATCCACTTGTCACCTGGGATGGCGACATCAATGATCCAAACCTTTTTCTTTTCCACAACAATGATGTCTGGTGTGTTGTGTTCCAGAACTTTGTCAGTCTGCATTCGGAAGTCCCACAGTATCTTTGCGTGCTCATTTTCCAAGACTTTTGCAGGTTTGTGATCCCACCAGTTCTTTGCTGCTGGGAGGTGGTACTTGAGGCATAAGTTCCAATGAATCATTTGGGCCACATAGTTGTGCCTCTGTTTGTAGTCTGTCTGTGCAATTTTCTTCCAGCAGCTGAGGAGATGATCAATGGTTTCGTCGGTTTCCTTGCACAGTCTGCATTTTGGGTCAACAGCTGATTTTTCGATCTTGGCCTGAATTGCCTTTGTCCTGATGTCTTGCTCCTGGGCTGCAAGGATCAGGCCTTCTGTCTCCTTCTTCAGGGTCCCATTCGTGAGCCAGAGCCAGGTCTTCTATTATTATTATTATTATTATTATTATTAATTGCCTTTGTTCTGATGGCTTGCTCCTGGGCTGCAAGGATCAGGCCTTCTGTCTCCTTCCTTCTTTAGTGTCCCATTCGTGAGCCAGAGCCAGGTCTTCTCCTTATCAGATATTATTATTATTATTATTATTATTATTATTATTATTATTATTATTATTATTATTATATCAAAATCAGGTAAAAGCAGCCAATGCCAGTTGCTTCTATCTATCAAGGTGATGCTGAGACATTGAGCAAAGCCCCTGATTCTCAAAATCCATCTTAATATTAAGTTACAAAACCTAAGTATCTTCAGGAAGCAAACTAGAAATGAAAATACCTCCGTCCTTAGAAATGCTCTTGTTAAACTGAATAACAGGAGATGTTTCCACGTCCCTTCTTTTTTCCAAATATATCCACCACATTCTTCAACACATACAGAGGGACTAATGTGGATGTTAAGTTTCAACTTAACTTTAATTACTTAAGGCATTTTGAGCAGCCAAAATGTCTTCCCCCTTTTTTTTCCTCTTTCTTTTTAACCCTGAGGGTTTTTCCTACATCTATTGCTTTGCTTGAATGGGCAGAATCCAATCTGTGCTTGATTTGCTTTTTAAAGTATATATGAATACATATAACACATATAGTGGGATGTATGCTTGATTTCCTCCGTGTATTAAAGGAGCCAAAAGATGTCAAAAGGAGAAAGTTGCTTTGCTTTGAAAGGCTTTCTTATGGAAATGTCCTCACCAAACTATAACTCCCAGGAATCCATAGTACTGAGCCAAGGCACTTAAAGTGCTACCAAACTGCATTATTTCTACAATGTAGACGAGTCTTTTCCAAAAGAGACAGCAGTGATGTGTCAAACAAATGCAATCTTTCACTTAGTTCATGCCTATGGGAACACATAATTTCTTCCCTTTTATCCAAAAGGCAATATTATGAGGTTGTTTTTTTTGTTTGTTTTACATTTGGAGATGTTTTTAATTATTTTTTATAATGAGGAATTTTGATTAGAATAAACCAATGGCTTGGAATTGAAGATAATATATCTGCACCAACTGCATTATTTTTCTGCATATATTTTCTCGCACTACAGAAGTCAAGGTATTTACCATATATACCCGAGTATAAGCCAACCTGAATATAAGCTAAGGCACCTAATTTTACCACAAAAAAACTGGGAAAACATTGACTCCAGTATAAGCCGAGAGTGGTAAATTTCAGAAATGAAAATAGATACTAATGAAATTACATTAATTGAGGCATCAATGGGTTAAATGTTTTTGAATATTTACATAAAGCTCACATTTAAGATAAGACTGTCCAACTCTCATCAAATCATTATTCTCATCTTCTTCAATGTAAATGTGCTTATGTATCCTTTTAATAATAATAGCGTAAAATAATACATGTAATAATAATAATAATAATAATAATAATAATAATAATAATAATAAAAAATACAGGAAAACAATACATGTAATAATAAATAGAGTAAAATAATAAATGCAATAATAATAATAATAAGATCATGTAACAATTATAATAATAATTATTATTATTATTACAGGAAAATAATACAGTAGAGTCTCAATTATCCAACACTCGCTTATCCAAGCCTCTGGATTATCCAAGCCATTTTTGTAGTCAATGTTTTCAATATATCATGATATTTTGGTGCTAAATTCGTAAATACAGTAATTACAACATAACAGTACTGCGTATTGAACTACTTTTTCTGTCAAATTTGTTGTATAACATGATGTTTTGGTGCTTAATTTGTAAAATCATAACCTAATTTGATGTTTAATAGGCTTTTCCTTAATCCCTCCTTATTATCCAAGATATTCGCTTATCCAAGTTTCTGCCAGCCCGTTTAGCTTGGATAAGTGAGACTCTACTGTACATGTAATAATAAATAGAGTAAAATAATAAATGCAGTAATAATAATAAGAACAGAGTGAAATAATAAATGCATTATTGTTAATAATAAAAATAGAGTAAAATAAATGTAATAGTAGCAACAATAATAGAGAAAAATAATAAGTGTAATAATACCAATAATAACAAAAATAATAAATGTACCATATATTCTCGAGTATAAGCTGACCCAAATATAAGCCAACCAGGACCCTCACCCGAGTATAAGCCAAGGGGGGCTTTTTCAGTCCTAAAAAAAGGGCTGAAAAACTAGGCTTATACTGGAGTATATACAGTACTTGGGAGTTTGCTCAGCATTCAACAGTTGATTCATTAGACCTGGATCTACATTGCTATATAATCCAGTTTATCTGCTTTGAATTGGGTTATATGAGTCTATATGACCATATAATCCAGCTGAAAGGAAATCATCTAGATTCAGAAACTGGGTTATATGGTAGTATAGATGGGGCCTTGGTCGGGACCAAGCAGTAGGATTTGGGCTAGGAGTTTGGAATACTACCCGTTCTCAATAGATAAGCAAAGACTTAATTTTACTGCCGAGGGGTGGGGGGATATAAGCAATTCTTCTATCAATTTCCAAGCACTTTGATTGAGGCTGCCAAAGGCCATTTTAATTCTATGTGGGTTAACATTTTTGACAACCCCACCCCGCCCAGCAATTTCAGCACAGAAATAGTAACAACAGGAAAAGATTATGTTGCATGCATTCGCGATAACCCCAAGCAACCACTTGCAAAAGTTGGATTTCCAAACAGCGGTGGAGGTTTGGGTGCGTCTTATCAGCACGACTTCAGATAAGAGCGACTTTGGCCAACGGATGAGAGATGAGCAATCACTTTCGTTCATGTGTCTTACAATTCAAAGGGAAATACTATCCTGCATTCTTTCTTTATACCCCAGCAGCTACAAATGCCAACTGGATTTTGGGCTGCATCAAAAGGAGTCTAGTGTCTCGATCAGGGGTCCCCAAACTAAGGCCCATGGGACAGATGCGACCCTCGAAGTTTATTTACCTGGCCCCTGTCCTAAACTTTAGACTTAGGGTTGACCTAATCTACCTGGTCTTTGGAGGTCTCTTTACTTACTTATGGCCTTATGAGATCGTCTAGATGGTCTTTGAATGTCTTTTTGCTTAGCTACGGCCTTATGAGACCATCTAGATGGCTTTTGGAGGTCACTTTCCTTACCTATGGTCCTATGAGACTGTCTAGATGGCCTTTAAGGGTCCCTTTCCTTACCTATGGTCTTCTGATAGCCTTATGAGATCATCTGGATGGCCTTTGAGGGTCTTTTTCCTTACCCATGGTCTTATGAGATCGTCTAGATGATCTTTGAAGGTCTCTTTGCTTAGCTACGGCCTTATGAGACCATCTAGATGGCTTTTGGAGGTCACTTTCCTTACCTATGGTACTATGAGACCGTCTAGATGGCCTTTAAGGGTCGCTTTCCTTACCGATGGGCTTCTGATGGCCTTATGAGATCATCTGGATGGCCTTTGAGGGTCTTTTTCCTTACCTATGGTCTTATGAGATCATCTAGATGGTCTTTGAAGGTCTCTTTGCTTAGCTACGGCCTTATGAGACCATCTAGATGGCTTTTATTATGACACAGCAAACAAGATAGACATGCTGGATTTTGTATCACAAAATCACAAGTCCAACACTTTCCAAGTGTCTAGGACTGTGTGATGTATTGGATGATGCGTGCAGATCCCAGTAGGGTGGCCTTTTGCAGTTGGCAGATCATGATTTTGTCAATGTCTATTGTTTCCAAATGCCAGCTGAGATCTTTTGGCACGGCACCCAATGTGCCCATCACCACTGGGACCACCTGCACTGGTTTCTGCCAGAGTCTTTGCAGTTCAATCTTGAGGTCCTGAGAGCGGCTGAGTTTTTCCTGTTGTTTTTCGTCAATGCGACTGACCCCTGGGATGGCAACATCAATGATCCAAACCTTTTTCTTTTCCACAGCTGTGATGTCTGGTGTGTTGTGTTTCAGAACTTTGTCAGTCTGGATTCGGAAGTCCCTCAGTATCTTTGCGTGCTCATTTTCCAATACTTTTGCAGGTTTGTGATCCCACCAGTTCTTGACTGCAGGGAGGTGGTACTTGAGGCATAAGTTCCAATGAATCATTTGGGCCACATAGTTGTGCCTCTGTTTGTAGTCTGTCTGTGCAATTTTCTTACAGCAGCTGAGGATATGATCAATGGTTTTGTCGGCTTCCTTGCACAGTCTGCATTATTATTATTATTATTATTATTATTATTATTATTATTATTATATTCCCATCTTTCTCTCCATAAAGAGACTCAAAGCAGGTAACATTAAAAGCATTAAAATACAATTTTAAAAATACAAATATTGAAAATGGTATTAAACGTCATACGTATTTAAAACAATTCAGATTAAATCCACAAAAACATATAAAACTCTTTATGCTGCTACGTTTCTGAAAACTAATTTGGAGGGGAATGTCTTTTTCTTCTGCTTCGTGTCCTTAATGTTCTTTCGGCTTGTTGTGGCTTCTTGTGACTCGAACCTTTTTTTTTTTTTTACTTCCTGAATGTTTTGTGCAAATGTTATCTCTTTGTTTGTGTCATAGCTATAGATCTATGACTCAATAGTTCGCTGCCCTTTTTATGTGTGCATAAGGTGGGATAAAGGTATTTTAATGCATTCATTGTTGGGGAGAAAAGAAAAAAGAATAAGTAATTGAGGCCCTTGGTCTTTTGCAACTCCGAAACGTTGTGATGTACTACTCATTCAATATTTCCTTACAGCCTGTTCTTCATCTGACTTGGAAGGAAGTCAATATATGATATTTTAAATGTCAAAGAGGAAATGTCTTTGGATTGAAGGTGGCTGAGACACATCTGCTTAGACAGTGATGGGAAATATTCAATCCCCGGCTGCTTTTTTGCCCCTGCTAACATCATTTCTCCACTTTTGCTATAACAACACTGCGGTTAAAAAACAGAGAAGTTAAAATCCATATTTCTTTTCTCACTCTTTTCCCTTCCCTTTTGGATGCGGAAAGGGTGAAACGGCAGAAGAGTAACTGGGAATATTGCTACCAGGTTGGGACAATTCATAGAATCATAGAATAGTAGAGTTGGAAGAGACCTCGTGGGCCATCCAGTCCAACCCCATTCTGCCAAGAAGCAGGAAATTGCATTCAAAGCACCCCCGACAGATGGCCATCCAGCCTCTGCTTAAAAGCCTCCAAAGAAGGAGCCTCCACCACAGTCTGGGGGAGAGAGTTCCACTGCTGAACAGCCCTTCTCACAGTGAGGAAGTTCTTCCTAATGTTCAGGTGGAATCTCCTTTCCTGTAGTTTGAAGCCATTGTTCCATTGCGTCCTAGTCTGCAGGGCAGCAGAAAACAAGCTCCCTCCCTCCTCCCTTTGACTTCCCTTCACATATTTGTACATGGCTATCATGTCTCCTCTCAGCCTTCTCTTCTGCAGGCTAAACATGCCCAGCTCTTTAAGCCGCTCCTCATAGGGCTTGTTCTCCAGACCCTTAATCATTTGAGTCGCCCTCCTCTGGACGCTTTCCAGCTTGTCAACATCTCCCTTCAACTGTGGTGCCCAGAATGGGACCCAGTGTGATTCCAGGTGTGGTCTGACCAAGGCAGAATAGAATAAGGGGGAGCAGGACTTCCCTGGATCTAGACGCTATTCCCCTATTGATGCAGGACAGAATCCCATTGGCTTTTTTTGCTGCCGCATCACATTGCTGGCTCATGTTTAACTTGTTGTCCACGAGGACTCCAAGGTCTTTTTCGCACACACTGCTGTCAAGCCAGGCATCGTCCCCCATTCTGTTTCTTGAATTCCATTTTTTCTGCCGAAGTGAAGTATCTTGCATTTGTCCCTGTTGAACTTCATTTTGTTAGTTTCGGCCCATCTCTCTAGTCTGTCAAGATTGTTTTGAATTCTGCTCCTGTCTTCTGGAGTGTTGGCTCTCCCTCCCAGTTTGGTGTCGTCTGCAAACTTGATGATCGTGCCTTCTGACCCTTCGTCTAAGTCGTTAATAAAGATGTTGAACAGAACCGGGCCCAGGACGGAGCCCTGCATATGGCACTCCACTCGTGGCTTCTTTCCAAGATGAGGACGACGCATTGGTGAGAATCACCCTTTGGGTTCGTTCGCTTAGCCAATTACAGATCCACCTAACCGTAGTTTTGTCTAGCCCACATTTTACTAGTTTGTTTGCCAGAAGGTCGTGGGGGACTTTGTCGAAGGCCTTACTGAAATCCAGGTACGCTACATCCACAGCATTCCCTGTATCGACCCAACTCGTAACTCTATCGAAAAAAGAGATCAGATTAGTCTGGCATGACTTGTTTTTGGTAAATCTGTGTTGACTATTAGCAATGACCGCATTTGTTTCTAAGTGTTTGCAGACCACTTCCTTAATAATCTTTTCCAGAATTTTGCCCGGTATCGATGTGAGGCTGACCGGACGGTCCAATTGGGAAGGGATGCTTTATTGAAGAGGACAGAACATGAAACTTTCTGCATACAATCTGATTGTGGAAAACAGACTTTTTGGGACTACAGATCCCAGAATCCTAGAGGTAGTATGCTAGATGGAAGACCCTGAGAGCTGTAGTTATATGCTCATCCATTGATGCCAACAGCTATTCTTTCCATCGCAGTCTGTTTATGATAACTTCATGTTCTGCTTCCCCATTATTCTCACTGAAAGATTAGTCAAAAATTTGATTTTTCTTTTCTCCTCTTTGGAGATCCAAAAGACCATTGGTGTTGATATTGATGGTCTTTCCCTAAGTTTGCTTCAGTAATGTGTTGTCAAAGGCTTTCATGGCCAGAATCACTGGGTTGCTGTGAGTTTTCTGGGCTATGTTCCAGAAGCATTCTCTCCTGACGTTTCGCCCACATCTATGTCAGGCCATCACCAGAGGTTGTGAGGTCTGTTGGAAACTAGGAAAGTGGAATGATGTCCAGGGTGAGAGAATGATCTCTTGTTTGTTGGAAGCAAGTGTAAATGTTGCAATTGGCCAGCTTGATTAGCATTGAATGGCCTTGTAGCTTCAAAGCCTGGCTGCTTCCTGCTTGGGGGAATCCTTTGCTGGGAGGTGTCAGCTGGCCCTGATTATTTCCTGTCTGGAATTCCCCTCTATTGAAAATTGGATATTAAGAATCCTAGATATTAGGAATATGGACTCATTGACACAAATGTGGGCACAGAATAGATCAAATGGACAGTCGACAGATTGGAACAAACTAAGACTTTATTTGAAGAACGAGAAAACAGAACTTTACTAAAGATGAACTTAAAATAACCCTCGGACAGATAGATTACAGAGTCCAATGTTGACATAGGAAAAAGATCAAGAAAATACGATCTGCAACTCAGGAAATCTGGAAGTATGACAAAAAATTTTCCTTTTTATTTATTTATTTATTTATTTACAGTATTTATATTCCGCCCTTCTTTCTCACCCCGAAGAGGACTCGAGGCAGATTACAATGAACACATATATGGCAAACATTCAATGCCAACAGACAACATTCAGTTTTAGACAGACACAGAGGCATTTTTTCCTTGTTCTTTTTAATTTTTATTTTTATTTTCCTTTCCCCCCCTTTTTTTAAATATACCATTTTCTCATATTTTCTCACCTATTCATATTCCAACTTTCTCTTTCTATAAATTGTTCCACCACTCTTATTGTAACTTCAAAACCAAAATAAAATTAGTAAAAAAAAAAAAAAAAGTGGAAAGGTCTGAAAACTAATTCAAGGATGAGCTTTGACTCATGGGTTTTTTTCCTGGACAGTTTGCTCTATTTATTTATTTATTTATTTTTGGAGAAGAAAAAGAGAAGATCAGTGAGTCTGGAAGGGGAGATGGCTACCAAAACAGCCCAGAGACCAGCAAGCCACATTTGGACCATGCTTTATTGCACTTTCTCAAGATATTATACAAAATGGTCCAAAATCTATTTCTAAATGTTCAACTAAAGTCATTGCAACGATAGGAAATTAGAGGAGTGAGCCATGGAGGGACAGAGTTCCTATGTAGGAGTGCAAATTCCTTTGTTTTGGCCCCATTTCCATGAAACTTGTTTGCACAATGCCATCTTGAACGTCTCTGTTCTTTCCCCAGAAGTATCCAAGGAGGCTGGAACAAGAAGAGGTTTCAGGGATGGCATATGGTGGATGCAATTTGCAGTCCCAAATCCCTGCTCCCCTTTCCTCCTTTTGAGCTGAACATTACTTGGCTGCGAAATATATTGCTGGGTTCCTCCAGAGACTCATTAGAAGAAGCCCAGATAAGTCTGAAGCCGAGCACATGGGCTTCTGCTTGGCCGGCAATGCCAATTTTGTCGAGGTATACAAGGGAAGATAGGATCCGTGTTTCTTATTTGACCAGTGGGTAGTGAGGCAGCAGCTGAAACTTCCCGAACATTTCTACCTATTAAAACGCATTTCTTGATTTCTCTGGAGCCAAAGGGGCTTCCGGAAAAAGAAGGATGGAGAGATCTTTCAACATGACACTGCTGGCATTTGCAGAAATCAAATCACATCACGTTTTATTGATTAGCCCATCGGCCGTATCAAAACATTTAACACATAGACATACATACAACATACAAACAGCGGTACAAAAGAAGTTAAAATAAACATATAAGCTGTTAACAAGATCCTGTTCAGGTCAATATCTGCATCACCTCCACAGTTTACCCCAATTGATTCCAAATACAGTAGAGTCTCACTTATCCAACACTCGCTTATCCAACGTTCTGGATTATCCAACGCATTTTTGTAGTTGATGTTTTCAATACATCATGATATTTTGGTGGTAAATTTGTAAATACAGTTATTACTACATAGCATTACTGTGTATTGAACTACTTTTTTTGTCAAATTTGTTGTATTATTTATTTATTTATTTATTTACAGTATTTATATTCCGCCCTTCTTTCTCACCCCAAAGGGGACTCAGGGCGGATTACAATGAACACATATATGGCAAACATTCAATACCAACAGACAAACAACATACATTAGACAGACTCAGAGGCATTTTTTTAAACATTTTTCCAGCTTCATGATTCCGGCCACAGGGGGAGCTATTGCTTCACCGTCCACTAGTGGCTATACTTCCTCATTCCTTTCCTCGTGTTTTGCTGGCAGTTTTATGGTGTTGTAAATTTGCCTCCCGCATAAAGCGTCCCTAAATTTCCCTAATTGACAGGTGCAACTGTCTTTCCGGGCTGCATAGGTCAACAGCAAGCCGGGGCTATTAATGGTCGGAGGCTTAACCCGACCCGGGCTTCGAACGCATGACCTCTCGGTCAGTAGTGATTTATTGCAGCTGGTTACTAGCCAGCTGCGCCACAGCCCGGCCCCAACATGATGTTTTGGTGCTTAATTTGTAAAATCATAGCCTAATTTGATGTTTAATAGGCTTTTCCTTAATTCCTCCTTATTATCCAACATATTCACTTATCCAACATTCTGCCGGCCCGTTTATGTTGGATAAGTGAGACTCTACTGTATGCAATTCTCAACTGTGTTGCTTTGAATAAGAAAAGGGCTGTTTTGTGTGTTATTTTAGAATTCTGGCCGGCCAACAAAAATGAAGTTTTAATATGTGGGTCCCAGTGTGTTTTGTGAATAATGTATGGCCCGAGGCAATGGTCTCTCTCTTTCTTATACAATTCACAGCCGAACAGAACATGTGCGATATCCTCCACCTCTGATGCTCCACAAATACAAAATCATTCGTTGTAAGGAACTTGATTAAACCTTCCGTGTTTGACCATCGTATCCAGCTGCTCAAAATGAGCTCTGGTAAATACCCTCCTGAAGTGTTTAGGCATTTCTGTCTTTGGATACGGGGCTATTTGGAAAGTATGTTTAAAACAGCTTAACCATTTCAATGAGCCAGTTTACTCAGGGTAGCAAGGTCTTTTTGGCCTTCTATATCCAGTACTCGTTGAGCAACTATTTTTGGGTTTAGTTCTTCTAAGAGATTTGGATACCAAATCGGAAGTCCACAACTCTTAATGTATTTTGTCAGATGAACTAGCCAAGAGGACTGATGTTGCAGAAATGAGGTCCCATATTAGGTTATTAGTAGGCTTGTGTATTTTGCGTAAATCACTATCCGCTTCTGCTTGCCAGATACCAGATAATCCCATATCCATTTTCCAGCACCTCCTGAAAATGGACCCACTGTTGAATGGGCATTTTTGTTCCACATCCGAAAAAAACAAAATGTTTGTTTCGACCCAATGGCGAATTTACAAGGTTCTCCTTTCCCCTGGGAGCCTTTCCTTTCTTCCCTTCAAGGGAGCCTGGGCATCAGCAATAGGGCTAAGAAAGCACCCTATACAGCCCATTTTGTGGGGGGCTTCCCAAAAGCTCCCCTTCCATATCCTTCATTCAGACTGAATTCAAAAAGTTATCACTCTTAAGTTTCGGGATCCTTTCCTATAGAGGAGGAGTCCGAGTTTAATACTTCTTAAAGCTGTTCTACTCTAGAGGAGAGGCAGGCATGCACTTTTTTTCCGTAGGCCCAGCACCAGCAGCATGCCACGCAGCTTTCCAATTTAGGAATTTTAAGGAAGCTTGGGGAAGGAAGAGCAATGACCTGGAGCTCAGTGGAGCTCTAAGCTATCTTTCCTGGACTACCTTAAAAATCCCCTCTCTTTTGCCTGTATGGCCGCAATCTCTTTTCAGCTTGAGGTTTTGCGTCCTTAAAGCTGTTTCTACTTTCTGCTCTAGAGGAGAAGTAGCCTTCTCGTTTTGTTTGCTGGGATTACTATTATTATTAATTATTATTATATTTTAGAAATATTTTTTGAAGGAGAGGAGGGGAAGGAGGAAAAGAAGCCAAAGGGGTGAAAACCCCTAAATACACATGCACCCCACCCACCATCCCTCAGATCCCCAACTCCCAGTCAGTCCCACAAAATCAGGAAAATAAAGCAAAATTGAAAAGATTCAACTTGTCGCACCTCAGGTTAACTTCACCTTGCTGTATACACCAAACTGCACACAGGTTGAAGTCTTTTTTAGTTTATTAGAAAATAGAAGATAAAAAGTTCTTTAAAAGCAAAAGTAAAGTTCCAAACGATCGTTACAAAATAAAGCCTTAGAGAATAATCCAAAAAATCACAAGGAATGAACAAAGTCCCATAAGAGCATGACAAAGTTCCATGAACATGAACACAAAAGCTGCAAGATAATCCAGGAAAACGAGAGCTTGCTTCTTGATTGAACGAAAGTTGCTTTGACAAAGGTTTGTCTCCAAACACATTGCTTTAATATCCCTTGCAAAGCACGAAAGCATTTCTCTGGCCTCTAACCTCCCTTTTGTTTGCAATTCTCACACTCTTCTAAACCCTGAATTCCAAACGGTCAGCTCGATCTAAGGAACCTGTTTTGTCAAGATCAGCCTGCTTGTTAGTTTACTGAGCCTCATTATCAGACTGAGAACTGTCCTCCTTTTCCAAGTCAATTTGCACCTGGCTAGTTTCAGTATCATCAACATCAACATCATTCCTACTGCAATGATGGAGCCAGTTCTTCTATATTTCCTCCTCTTCCCTAGTCCTTCTTGCCTTCCTATCACTGGAATTCTCCCTAAACAATTTTCAATATGGTTCCCCAATTTTCTACTGCAAATAGGAAGCCCAAGGTGGTAGTGAGATATGGATTTCCATCAACTTGAATCCACTGGTTTCCTTTCCCATAGCTTCCCATTGGTGGAAAGAGTGTCACTGGCCATTCCTTTCGCCAGTGATATCTTTGCATCCTCCTTACAACATTTTATCAAACAGGAAAATATTTAATTCCAATGGAAGGGAAAACAAGTATTATTTCTCTGCTTCCCATTCCCTTCCTCCTCTCCAAATGGCATTCGGTGCCTCCGATGACCATCCGCTTTTCCGTCTTCTTCTGCGGCGGGTCTGGTGTTATAATTGGACACATGCTTTTGACACCTACCAGGCGAGATCTGCTCGTTTTTGTCACCAATTTTAAACTGCGACTTTGTTGCCGTCTTCCCATCCGGGCGTCTTATTAAGGGCTTGTCAAAAGGTGAGGCGAGTGAATGTTTAATGAGGAGCCTGCCTCTGCCAAAGAGAAAGGAGGAAGGAGGAAGAGAGCGAGAGAGAAAGATAGTAATTATGCCACCGCTTCTCCTGAGACCGAGATAGGGCTCCCATTGCCAAAGAAGACAAAGCAGGTGCCAATTCTCTTGCACACAATTCCAGCTGAAATGAATGGAAGTTGCTCTGGAAAGAGCGGGCGGTCAAGAATGCCAGCCAAGTGGTTGAGAATGATTGCAACCTTTGGGTCACAGGAAGGATGGGGACACTTCAAATTATTGCACAGACCTGAATAAAACAGGAACGGGGAGAAGGAAGCTCTCTGGGCCATTTATATAAAAACCTAGGATGTTTTCTTAGCCAGCATCAGAATATTCTTCTGCTGAGCTTGACTACTGATTGGGATTACTAGTGTCTATGTTTTAAGTTGGAAACTAAGGTAAAGGCAAAGTCATGTCTGACTCTGGGGGTTGGTGCTCATCTCCATTTCTAAGCCGAAGAGCCGGCGTTGTCCATAGACACCTCCAAGGTCATGTGGCTGGCATGACTGCATGGAGCGCCGTTACCTTCCCGCCAGAGCGGTACCTATTGATCTACTCACATTGGCATGTTTTCGAACTGTTAAGTTGGCAGAAGCTGGAGCTAACAGCGGGCTCTCACTCCCCTCCCGGGATTTGAACCTGGGACCTTTCGGTCTGCAAGTTCAGCATCTCAGCACTTTAACACACTTCACCACCGGGGCTCCCAAGTTGGAAACTAGGATGTGTAAACATTAGCATCTTTAAATAAAAAGTTGGATGGATATCTTTCAGGAGGACTTTATCTATCAATTCCTACAAAAACCCAACTAGCTGGCTCTTTAATGTCCCTTCCGACTCCATGTTTCTCCGATTCCTGGCCTTGCCAATGAGGTATTATAGATAAGAATGAATTATGCAAAAGTGAGTGACATGACAAATAACCCTCCTCTCCTACAGATTCTGCAAGTGTGCCGTCACGCCTGGGGCTATAATTCTTATCGAAAGAGGCATGGATGTGACATCTTTCCCCCAGGGGATTGCTTCTTGCTCTCCTTTAGGAAAGCTGGAACTCCCAAGGATCAAAGCACTGTAGATAACTCAAAACTGGTTTTACTATTTACAAAAAGTTATCCCTTTAAGGCAATAAGCTGGAAGGCGTAAAGGAAAATATACATTACAGTCTCTGGTTGTCTTGGGTCCAAGGAGCTTTGCAGCTGAGAAGCTTTTCCAGGTCCCTCTTTCTCAATGGCTGAGAATGCCGGAGCAATCCTCAGCCTCAGTCCAAATGGCCTATGTTTGAAGACACAGAGCCTTCCTCTGGTGCCAAAGAACTGGTTTGAACGTCGTCCAGATTGGTCTGAACATGAAACATAAGTCTCAAGGGTAAGAACCTCAGAATTGGTGCTAAGAGGTAACTTAATCAAGGACTTTTAGAGCCAAGTCTCTCTCTCACGTCCATCTGGTAGAAAGCTTGATGGTGGAATGAAAAAGGAAACACTGTCCTACTCCAGGAAGAGGTGGAGCCAAACAATTGAGCTGAGGGAGCAATATAACTGGTGCAAACAACATTGATTGGCAGCTATAAATAACCAATCAATCCAACTACATTTACAGGGTAAAAAGGCAAAACCAGGCATGATACAACAATTCAGATCTTGCAACTTACAGTTCCACATATAGATGGTGCCACTCGCGCCGTCACAGCAAGCCAAGGTTCCCCTCAGTCTAGTTATATATGTTACCAACTCAAAATACCTGGTAATTGCCATCATGTACATTGTTTCCACACCCCACCCAAGTCTTAAAATTAATGGATCAATAAATTAACAAGTACTGCTTTGGCCCGGCAGGATCAGTCTCGTGCCAAGGCCTCTTTGCCTTTGGCACCGCTGGGGTCCTGTAATTAAACCAAGTCCACTGCTGTCTGGGAATGAGTTGCTCCACCATAGATCATGGGAGCAAAGTTGTCGCATTTAAGAGCGATCAGTAATCCATTATGGACTGCTGCCAAAGGAAGAGAGCGCCCTTTCAATGTGGCAGGAAAGGAGCCGTCCAAGCGGAGCGTATTAAAAGCTGGCTTCCTGCTCCCGGAGTGAGATGAAACTGGAGGTGAGTCAATGTTGGCTTTTGCAACCAGAGAGTTGAATGATACGTGCCTTCAGATCACCCAAGGGTACATCTACAAGGAAGAATTAATGCATGCCACTTGAACTGCCACTGCTCTGAGATCCTGGGAGTTGTGGTTTGGGGAGGCACCAGCGCTCTTTGACAGACTACTAGTCTTGCAAAACTACAAGCCATCTCAAAGGTGCTACAAGATCCCTTTGCTAAATAATCCAGACCAACCCAGCCATGCCTTGGAATTCTTCCAATAGCTGAGGCTTAGGAAAGGCATTTCAGTTTTATACCTAGAGGGCATCTAGACTGGGCCCCTGGTGGCACAGTGTGTTAAAGCGCTGAGCTGCTGAACTTGTGGACCGAAAGGTCCCAGGTTCAAATCCCGGGAGCGGAATGAACACCCGCTGTTAGCCCCAGCTCCTGCCAACCTACCCTGTTTCCCCTAAAATAAGACAGCCCCCAAAAATAAGACCTAGTAGAGTTTTTGCTGAATTGCTAAATATAAGGCCTCCCCCGAAAGTAAGACCTAGCAAAGTTTGTGTTTGGAAGCATGCCCAGAGCCTGCCAAACAGAACACCATAGCATGCAGAATTGGTAAATGTACATACCAGTTGTATATGGAAATAATGGTAGTAACAAGAAATTCTTGACATAAGTCACAGTTTGTCTGGTTTGGTTATGTTGGTTTGTGATGATAACTACTGTACAGTATAGAATAAATGTTCATTTTTTGTTCAACAATAAATGTGAATTCTTCTTCATGGAAAAATAAAACATCCCCTGAAAATAAGACCTAGCGCATCTTTGGGAGTAAAAAATAATATAAGACACTGTCTTATTTTCGGGGATACACGGTAGCAGTTTGAAAACATGCCAATGTGAGTAGATCAATAGGTACCGCTCCAGCGGGAAGGTAACAGCGTTCCATGCAGTCATGCCTATAGCCACATGACCTTGGAGGTGTCTACGGACAACGCCGGCTCTTTGGCTTAGAAATAGAGATGAGCACCAACCCCCAGAGTTGGACACGACTGGACTTAATGTCAGGGGAAAATCTTTATCTTTTACCTTGGAATAAAATACTTAAGGAAAGATCTACATCAAAGATCCTCTGTTTTCCCCTCCCCATGGCAACTCTTGGCAATTCCAAATCCGAGGTGGGCCAGAAGGGCCTGCAAGAAAACCTATCGAAGTCATAATAAGCAGCCACAATAGAATCCCTCTGAATACAATGAAGACAATGGAGGGGAAACAACCCCAGCAAAGAGGGAAGTGTGGAAACAAACTCCTTGCGGCAATGCAGTAGTTCTCTGCCCACGCATTCCTGCTGCTCTTTCCAAGCAATGCCTATCTTTGGGAGGGAAAAAAGCAGAGCCCGGCTCCTTCCTTTCTCCAGCATCCCAAAGAGTTTGATTGCTATCATTTATTAAATTCTTTTCCTAAAGATAAAGGCTCAGGGGGTGGTGGTGGTGGGGAGAGATAGTGCTCGTGATTCTACCATATTTCTGTTAAGTAAAGACTAGTGTCGATTGGACTTTAGAATTACCTATCTGTGTATTAATCTCAGATCCACTCCAATGTTGACATGTGTCTGGATGTGCAAACTCACAACCACACAGATTGATTTATAGACTAGCCTCTGTATTCCTAATGGGTTGGTTGTGCCAAATGACTGGGGCAGCCATATGGGCACTTCAACGACATGAAATCATTCATTTGTTTACTTGTTTGCAAATCACACAAAGACCTATTGCTTAACTTTCCATCCCATTGCCTTTCTAGAAACTCAATCAACCGAAAGGAAATCCTTCCTCGGCTCCATCATTCAAACACAGCGCAGAGAAATGGTATGTAAGGAAAGGTGACTCATCCATCTGTCAGAACTGTCTGAGTTTATAGATAGTGAATATTGGACTTTCCTAGATTTCCAGCCCAATTCATTGAGTGTCCCCAAATGGCCCTTCTTCTCTGGGACACCATGATTTAATGATTTCCAGCTTTTCCCATTTTTCTCACCTCAAGTGCATCCACACTGTAGAATTAATGCAGTTTAGCATCACTTTAGCTGTCATGGCTCAATCCTACAGAATCCTGAAAGTTATATAGATTGACAATTATTTGGACGAGAAAGCTGAAGACATGATTCCATGGCATGGAGCCATGGCAGTTAAAGCAGTATCAAGCTGCAGTAATTCTCCAGTCTAGATGGTAAAAGGATAAAGGTAAAGGTTTCCCTTGACGTTAAGTCCAGTTGTGACCGACTCTGGGGGTTGGTGCTCATCTCCATTTCTAAGCCGAAGAGCCGGCGTTGTCCGTAGACACCTCCTAGGTCATGTGGCCACTGGCATGACTGCATGGAGCACCGTTACCTTCCTGCCGGAGGAGTACCTATTGATCTACTTACATTGGCATGTTTTAGAACTGCTAGGTTGGCAGGAGCTGGAGCTAACAGTGGGCACTCACTCCGCTCTCTGGATTTGAATCTGGGACCTTTCGGTCTGAAAGTTCAGCAGCTCAGCGCTTTAACACACTGAGCTACCGGAGGCTCGTTTTATTCCAAGGGGGGTGGGGGTGGAAATCCAAACTTTTTGATGGACGCTTGAGATTTTAGGAGGAGGAATCTAACTGAACCGAAGAAAAAACATTCCAATATTTTACCAAGGGAACAACGTGGCACATATATAATTGATTGGTATTTTGAGCCCACTCTTTTCCATCTTTGGCCCTTTTGTCACCAGGACATAATTTCCCAAAAATATCTCCAAAAATGAATTCAGTGTGCAGGCAGAGACCTTCTGCCAACTTTGTCCAGTATTTCATTTTATTGATTTGAGACGTAGTGGAATTCCCCACTCTTTTGCCTTTGCTTTTCCCTTTGAAACATAATAATAATAATAATAATAATAATAATAATAATAAGAAGAAGAAGAAGAAGAAGAAGAAGAAGAAGCCATCAGAACAAACGCAATTAAGGCCAAGATTGAAAAATCAGCTGATGACCCAAAATGCAGACTGTGCAAGGAAGCTGATGAAACCATTGATCCTCAGCTACTGTAAGAAAATCGCACAGACTGACTGCAAACAGAGGCACAACTATGTGGCCCAAATGATTCATTGGAACTTATGCCTCAAGTATCACCTGCCAGCAGTAAAGAACTGGTGGGATCACAAACCTGCAAAGATAATGGAAAATGAAAACGCAAAGATACTGTGGGACTTCCAAATCCAGACTGACAAAGTTCTGGAACACAACACACCAGACATCACAGTTGTGGAAAAGGTTTGGATCACTGATGTTGCCATCCCAGGTGACAGTCGCATAGATGAAAAATAACAGGAAAAACTCAGCTGCTGTCAGGACCTCAAGATTGAACTTCAAAGACTCTGGCAGGAACCAGTGCAGGTGGTCCCGGTGGTGATGGGCACACTGGGTGCTGTGCCAAAAGATCTCAGCTGGCATTTGGAAACAATAGACATTGACAAAATTACGATCTGCCAACTGCAAAAGGCCACCCTACTGGGATCTGCACGCATCATCTGAAAATACATCACACAGTCCTAGATACTTGGGAAGTGTTTGACTTGTGATTTTGTGATACGAAATCCAGCATATCTATCTTGTTTGCTGTGTCATACTATGTCGTTGTGTCAATAATAATAATAATAATAATAATAATAATAATTCAACTTGTGTTTGACTTGTGATTTTGTGATACGAAATCCAGCATATCTATCTTGTTTGCTGTGTCATACTATGTTGCTGTGTCAATAATAATAATAATAATAATAATTATTCAACTTGTGTTCGACTTGTGATTTTGTGATACGAAATCCAGCATATCTATCTTGTTTGCTGTGTCATACTATGTTGCTGTGTCAATAATAATAATAATAATAATTCAACTTGTGTTCGACTTGTGATTTTGTGATACGAAATCCAGCATATCTATCTTGTTTGCTGTGTCATACTATGTTGCTGTGTCAATAATAATAATAATAATAATAATAATAATAATAATTTGCTCCATTTAAAATAGTGGCTCCAAACCTTCTTTTTTTTGCGTTAATCTAAAAATAAACTTTAATCAAAAACTTTTAACATATTCATTAAACTTAATAGTAATATGAATTAAGAGTACTGTACTATTATAGTTCTGGGTTGCCAGACTATAAGAAAGAAAAGGGAATTTCAGTAAACTTGGTGTTTCCTCTTCATTTTTGCAACCCAGAGATAAGCCATCCTATAACAAACCCTCAGTAGTGTGGAGAGAAATGCGAATTCTTCCACTTTTCTTTCTCCTCGGTCCTAAAGCAGCATGCATAAAAATATTATCTAATTGGAAAATAAATTACAATAATGGCCTCCTTTGAAAAGAAAATCTTTTGTCACTTACTTGACTAAAGAAATGTCCTTTCCTAATAGAACTTGCATTTGTTCCTCAGGCTTTTTACATGCAGATTTGCCAGGCTCTGCCCACCCCCTTCCCCCCCTCACGGCAGTCAGCAGGAAAAGAAGAGGAAACTTATTTATTGGGGCTGGAAAGATGCTCAGAATGATTTCTCGCTTCTCCTGAAAACACACATCTGTTTCTACGGAAACCGCTTCCTCGGTGCCCTTTTAGAATTACCAATTTCGCTGCCACACAGGGCTCCGCAGATCCCTGTGCTGAATGGAAAGGAAGCAAAAGCAAACAAAGAGCCATTTCAAGGATACCCTATCATCTATCTGTCTATCTATCTATCTATCTATCTATCTATCTATCTATCTATCTATCTATCTATCTATCTATCTATCTATCTATCTATCTATCCATCCATCCATCCATCCATCCATCCATCCATCCATCCATCCATCCATCCATCATCTCTATCTATCTATCTATCTATCTATCTATCTATCTATCTATCTATCTATCTATCTATCTATCTATCTATCTATCTATCATCTAGAATCATAGAATCATAGAATAGTAGAGTTGGAAGAGACCTCATGGGCCATCCAGTCCAACCCCCTGCTAAGAAGCAGGAAATCGCATTCAAAGCACCCCCGACAGATGGCCATCCAGCCTCTGCTTAAAAGCCTCCAAAGAAGGAGCCTCCACCACGGCCCCGGGGAGAGAGTTCCACTGTCGAACAGCCCTTCTCACAGTCAGGAAGTTCTTCCTGATGTTCAGGTGGAATCTCCTTTCCTGTAGTTGAAGCCATTGTTCCATTGCGTCCTAGTCTGCAGGGCAGCAGAAAACAAGCTCCCTCCCTCCTCCCTATGACTTCCCTCCACGTATTTGTACATGGCTCTCATGTCTCCTCTCAGCCTTCTCTTCTGCAGGCTAAACATGCCCAGCTCTTTAAGCCGCTCCTCATAGGGCTTGTTCTCCAGACCCTTAATCATTTTAGTCGCCCTCCTCTGGACGCTTTCCAGCTTGTCAACATCTCCCTTCAACTGCGGTGCCCAGAATGGGACCCAGTGTGATTCCAGGTGTGGTCTGACCAAGGCAGAATAGAATAAGGGGGAGCAGGACTTCCCTGGATCTAGACGCTCTTCCCCTATTGATGCAGGACAGAATCCCGTTGGCTTTTTTAGCTGCTGCATCACATTGTTGGCTCATGTTCAACTTCCTCCCCACGAGGACTCCAAGATCTTTTTCGCACACACTGCTGTCAAGCCAGGCATCGTCCCCCATTCTGTATCTTTGATTCCCATTTTTTCTGCCGAAATGAAGTATCTTGCATTCGTCCCTGTTGAACTTCATTTTGTGAGTTTCGGCCCATCTCTCTAGTCTGTCAAGATCGTTTTGAATTCTGCTCCTGTCTTCTGGAGTGTTGGCTCTCCCTCCCAGTTTGGTGTCGTCTGCAAACTTGATGATCGTGCCTTCTGACCCTTCGTCTAAGTCGTTAATAAAGATGTTGAACAGAACCGGGCCCAGGACGGAGCCCTGCTGATGGCACTCCACTCGTGGCTTCTTTCCAAGATGAAGACGACGCATTGGTGAGCACCCTTTGGGTTCGTTCGCTTAGCCAATTACAGATCCACCTAACCATAGTTTTGTCTAGCCCACATTTTACTAGTTTGTTTGCCGGAAGGTCGTGGGGGACTTTGTCGAAGGCCTTACTGAAATCCAGGTAGGCTACATCCACAGCATTCCCTGTATCGACCCAACTCGTAACTCTATCGAAAAGTTACTCTATCTATCTATATCTATTCATCTATCCATCCATCCATCCATCATCTCTATCTATCTATCTATCTATCTATCATCTATCTATCATCTATCTTTATCTATCCATCTAACCTTCCTTCCTTCCTTCCATCCATCCATCCATCCATCTATCATCTCTATCTATCATCTATCTAACATCTATCTATCTATATCTATCCTTCCTTCCTTCCTTCCTTCCATCCATCCATCCATCATATCTATCTATCTATCTATCTATCTATCTATCTATCTATCTATCTATCATCTATCTATATCTATCTATCCATCCATCCATCCATCCATCCATCCATCCATCTATCATCTCTATCCATCCTTCCTTCCTTCCTTCCTTCCTTCCTTCCTTCCTTCCTTCCTTCCTTCCTTCCTTCCTTCCATTTATCATCTCTATCTATATCTATCTATCTATCTATCTATCTATCTATCTATCTATCTATCTATCTATCCATCCATCCATCCATCATCTCTATCTATCCATCCTTCCTTCCTTCCTTCCTTCCTTCCTTCCTTCCATCCATCCATCATATCTATTTATCATCTATCTATCTATCTATCTATCTATCTATCTATCTATCTATCTATCAATCATCTATCTATATCTATCATCTGTCTCTATCTCTATCTATCTATCATCTATCTATCTTTTCATTTACTATTTAGCTCACTATCATTTCACTTACCTACTTCATTTTCTATCTAGCTCACTCTCTATGTAAAGGTAAAGGTTTCTCCTGACGTTAAGTCCAGTCGTGTCTGACTCTGGGGGTTGGTGCTCATTATTTCTGAAATTTACCACCCTCAGCTTATACTGGAGTCAATGTTTTCCCAGTTTTTTTGTGATAAAATCAGGTGCTTCGGCTTATATTTGAGTCGGCTTATACTCTAGTATATACGGTATATATCTATCTACCTATCTACCTCTATTATCTATCTAATCTATGCACATAGATCTTTCTATTCTCAATCTCTTTCTAATCTAACTTTGTTATCTCAATTCATCTGCTTCAGCAATCCAGCTCTATAATCTCTCTCAACTGCTTATTGGTTTATCTATAATCTCTATCTATCCATGCATTCCTAATCTAATCTGCCCTTTAATGTAATTCATTTCGAAATGATCCCTCTCCAAAGTCATTTAGGTTGGAGCCATATGGTTCTTTCTTTCCTTTATCTTTCACACAGGAAGAAGAGAGCGAAGGAAGGAAGGAAGGAAGGAAGGAAGGAAGGAAGGAAGGAAGGAAGGAAGGAAGGAAGGAAGGAAGGAAGGAAGGAAGGAAGGAAGGAAGGAAACATTGTCTCTGTTTAGCCCAATGATGGGCAACCTTTTGCTCTTGGTGTGTCAAAATTCACAAAAAAAACCTAGCATGATTTGGGTGGTGTGTCACTTTGAGAAAAAAACCCCATAATTTTGCAATATGTATAGTTTAAATAACAAAAATATATAATTGTAATATATAACTGTATTCAATAAATCAAAAACTATTTACTACCATTATTTCCATGTACAACAATCTATGGTACCTCTTGCAGCTTCCACACTGATTTCTCTCTATTCTAGTTTCAACGTAGTCATGAATAATAAATAATATAATAATATACTAGTAATAATATAATATACTACAATAATAATAGAATAATAATAGAATGATATAATCTATATGTATAAAATAGTGATGGCATCAGGGCAGCAGACAAAACAACAACACAACCCACCCATAATAAATAATATAATAATATACTAGTAATAATATAATATAATATACTACAATAATAATAGAATAATAATATAATGATATAATCTATATATATAAAAGAGTGATGGCATCAGGGCAGTGGACAAAACAACAAAACTACACGCCCCCCAACCTCAAAATTTGACAACACAACCCATCATCCATGGCTCTAGGTTGATACAACAAAAAGAAAATAAAAATAAAATCCTAATTAGAGGTAGAGGAATAATTGTTTTTATTTAATTGCTGCCAGTTACAAGGCTAAGTTCCACCCACTTGGTCTCCTAGCAACCTACTCAGCCCAGGGGACAGGCACAAGAGTTTGGAGAGACCCCTAAGGGCCATCCAGCCCAACCCTTTCTACTATGCAGCAGGACACAATCCAAGCATTCACAACACATGGACAACGTATAAATACTATACAATACTACACAGGGACATAGACCCCCCTCTATCCTCACCACTTTCACAGTACACAAACAACCAAATGCATACTAAACATAAAGGCAACCATACAACAGACATTCAATACCACCACTACCTCAACAAGTTCTCACCAACACCACCAGACAATGCCACAGCAATGCGTGGCCGGGCATAGTTAGTAATATAATAATATACTAGTAATCATATAATATACTACAATAATAATAGAATAATAATAGAATGATATAATTATATATATGTGTGTGTAATGTGCATAATTCCCATGGAGTAAACAACAAAACCACTGGACCAAATCACACCAAATTTGGCCACAAAAGACATAGTCATCCAATCAATCTGCATGCGGCAGCGTGTCAGCCAAAATGGCTAGGCGTGTCAGTGCTGACACGCGTGTCATAGGTTGGCCATCACTGGTTTAACCCTTTGTCGATGGGCAAGAGTCTGTGGATAGATCCCAATGCTGCTGTTTGATCCCAATTCAACTGCCATGGCTGAATGGTATGGAATCTTGGGAACAGGTTCATCAGCCTCCCTGCCAAGGAGTTCTGGTGCCACACCAAACTACAGATCCCAGTGTAGACGCACCTAGAGTGGCCTTCTGTTGGTACCAAAACCACTGTGTCCCTGGCTCGCCCCATGCATTGTGCAGCCTCTTTTTGAAGCCGCTGCCCAGCTGCAAGGCTGCTGTTTCAGTGCCTAAACACAATCCCCTTCAACAGGAGACCGGCGTCTAATCCACGCTGGGATTTGACTGTGTCTCTAAGCAACGGCAAAGATGGATTTACCAATGCTCCGTATAATGGCTTGTATCCACCGCGCAGATGACCCACTGTCCTCAAACATTGCCTTTGACAGAAGGTGTGGAAGATTTAGGAGCTGGGAGGGATTTTTCCCTTTCCCTTCCTCTCTCTTTTAAACTATCCGCCTAGTACTACTACTACTAGGCAACAGTATTACTGCCTGGAAGGAACTGTAATAATAATAATAATAATAATAATAATAATAATAATAATAATAATAATAATAAGGAGAAGACCTGGCTCTGGCTCACGAATGGGACCCTGAAGAAGGAGACAGAAGGCCCAATCCTTGCAGCCCAGGAGCAAGACATCAGAACAAAGGCAATTAAGGCCAAGGTCGAAAAATCAGCTGATGACCCAAAATGCAGACTGTGCAAGGAAACCGACGAAACCATTGATCATCTCCTCAGCTGCTGCAAGAAAATTGCACAGACAGACTACAAACAGAGGCACAACTATGTGGCCCAAATGATTCATTGGAATTTATGCCTCAAGTACCACCTGCCAGCAGCAAAGAACTGGTGGGATCACAAACCTGCAAAAGTATTGGAAAATGAGCACGCAAAGATACTGTGGGACTTCCGAATCCAGACTGACAAAGTTCTGGAACACAACACACCAGACATCACAGTTGTGGAAAAGAAAAAGGTTTGGATCATTGATGTTGCCATCCCAGGTGACAGTCGCATTGACGAAAAACAACAGGAAAAACTCAGCCGCTATCAGGACTTCAAGATTGAACTTCAAAGACTCTGGCAGAAACCAGTACAAGTGGTCCCGGTGGTGATGGGCACATTGGGTGCCGTGCCAAAATATCTCAGCTGGCATTTGGAAACAATAGACATTGACAAAAAATGTGATCTGCCAGCTGCAAAAGGCCACCCTGCTGGGATCTGCACGCATCATCCGGAAATGCATCACACAGTCCTAGACACTTGGGAAGTGTTCGACTTGTGATTTTGTGATATGAAATCCAGCATATCTATCTTGTTTGCTGTGTCATAATAAAATAATAATTAATAATAATAAAAATAATAATAAAACTTTATTTATACCCCGCCACCATCTCCCCAACGGGGACTCGGGGCGGCTTACATGGGGCCATGCCCAAAACAATACAATATAAACAGCATATAAAAGAACAACACATCACAACACAATAAGCAATACAATAAATAATAATATCCATTACAAAATAAATCAAGGAAACAATGAAAAACAAGGGTGGACCACATGAACATTAAGTTAAAACTCGGGGTGAGAGAGACATAAGAATAAAAAAACACAGCAAACAGGGTCATAAGGAAGTGGGGTAGTCTGGAGGATAGATATTAGAGGGAGCAACGGAAAAGAAATATAAAATAGTTACTCTCCAAAAGCACAACGGAAGAGCCATGTTGTAGCCTAAATGTAGATGCTTTCAGGGTCTCAGTGCAAAATTTTATATATATATATATATATATATATATATATATATATATATATATATATATATAAAAATAACAGTATTTATATTCTGCCCTTCTCACCCCGAAGGGTACTCAGGGCAGATTACATTATATACATATAGGGCAAACATTCAATGCCCATATACACATAGAACCGAGACAGAGACAGACGCAGAGGCAATTTTAACCTTCTCCTAGGAGCCTAGGGGATAAAAGCCTTGTGACTTGAAGGTTGGGTTGCTGACCAGAAGGCTGCCAGGTTCGAATCCCACCAAAGGAGAACGCGGATGAGCTCCCTCTCTCAGCTCCAGCTCCATGCGGGGACACGAAAGAAGCCTCCCACAAGGATGATAAAAACATTAAAACATCCGGGCCTCCCCTGGGCAATGTCCTTGCAGACGGCCAATTCTCTCACTCCAGAAGCAACTCCGGTTGCTCCTGACATATAAAAACAAAAACCAAAAAATACCCCCTTCTCCTGAGGGATGTTCGAGTCTGGCCACAGAGTGGAGCAGCTGCTTCATCATCCACTGTGACGGCATTTCCTCATTCCATCTATAGCTTCTCTGTGGCTGCTATGTCCCCAAAATTCTGGAAATCCTCTGATGTCCCTGACATTTACACGTTCTTTCGCCTTCTCTGCCAAACAACTCTGCTGCCTCACCAAACTACAAACCCAGGGGATCTGTGGGATGGAGCTAAAGTGAGGCCAAATTGTGTTGTCTAATGGCACAGTGTGTTAAAGCGCTGAGCTGCTGAGCTTGCAGACCAAAAGGTCCCAGGTTCAAATCCCAGCAGCGGAATGAGCGCCCGCTGTTAGCCCCAGCTCCTGCCAACCTAGCAGTTCGAAAACATGCCAATGTGAGTAGATCAATAGGTACCGCTCCGGAGGGAAGGTAATGGTGCTCCATGCAGTCATGCCTATGTCCACATGACCTTGGAGATGTCTACGGACAATGCCGGCTCTTCGGCTTAGAAATGGAGATGAGCACCAACCCCAGAGTCGGTCACGACTGGACTTAACGTCAGGGGAAACCTTTACCTTACCTAAGGCTTTCATGGCTGCTTCCAACCTGGAGGAATCCTTTGTTGGGAGGTGTCATGGTGGGAGAAAGCACTCTTGTCTGCCTGGGGCATGTTTAGATGTCGCAGCCAGGCTTTGAAGCTGCAAGGCTATTCAATGCTTATCAAGCTGGCCAATTGCCACATTCACACTTTCCTCAGGCAGACAAGGTTCTGTCACCCACCCTGGGTATTCCACACATATATAAATTTCACTTAACAAGTTTCATACAGTCCTGAAAACCTCTGAGGATGCCTGCCATAGATGTGGGTGAAACATCAGGAGAGAATGCTTCTGGAACATGGCCATACAGCTCAGAGAACTCACAGGAACCCTGAGGGCAAATTTGTGAACATTTGTAAAGAGACACTGTGATATAATGGGTTGTCTGGAAAGGCATGTGTCGACAGCTGATTGGGTGAGCCAGCCAGGAGCCAGAATTCCGATTGGCCACTGTCTCTAGCTTGCTGCTGAGACAAATGGTTTTCTCACCTCAGAGAGTGCTGACTGGAAACAGGAAGGAAATGGCTGCCAGCTCTTTGGATATATTCTAGTTGCTGGGACTTTGGCTTCCTTTGAAAGGACCTTGTTTCATGCCTATGCTTCTATGGATTTGATGATTACCGCCTTGTTTTGTAACTATATTTTGGAACTGAACTTTTACCTTTTATGAACTATATTTCTGCCTATTTCTTAATAAACTACAAAAGACTACGTTCTGTGTGCAGTCTGGTGTCTTTAGCAACCTGAAGGTGTGACAATTGTGACCTTCAAGGGTGCCATTTAGAATGTGGAGATTCACTCTTGCTGTCTATGATCGTAATAAAGATCTGTTTGTTTGTTGTTTGGAGTAGAGAGACCAGTGGCGGCCCTTGAACTCATCTAAAGCATCCATAGGGCTCCCATTTAATCTGAGTTTCCACCATCATCATCCTATGGATATTTATTAAGAAAGAAGTCCAATGATGTTCAATGGGATTCGTCCTTAGTAAAAAGCACTGGTTGGAACTCACCAAGATGAAAGGTGAAGATTTTTATGGGACTTTGGCCCATCTTCTGTGATAGCTGTTGGGTCCATTCTAGCTTTTAGTCTCAAAGACAATCCAAGACGAGGAGCCAATATTGAGGGTACCTTGAGGAGCTCATTGAGCTCCAAGACCAGATGGGATCTTTAGGGTATTTAGTAGGCATGTCCGATTGATGAAAAAAAATGTTTCAATTCTTGTTTCTAAAGTAGGGGGCGCTGGCGCTTCGATATAGAAAGTATTTCCGATTTTTTTCACCCAAAAATTTCTGATATTTCCGAAAATTCGTAATGATTCTAAATGTTTCTAAAATGGCAGACGCGCATGTGCAATCGCTACACACCGGGCTTGTATGGCAATCTTCCATGTGGACGCAGAGGACGTTAGCCCCCACCTTTGCGTCCATCGTGGAAGCTTCTGATTGGCCGGGGAGCAGCAACCATGTTAGGCTGCGCTAAGCTCCCATTCAAGGTAGGTTGCAGAAATTAAAAAAATTATTTGTTTTTTTAAAAAAATATTTTAAAAAATTGGGGGGGGGGGAATTAACGAAACATTAAGAGACAATTAGAGAATGGGCCAACAATGGTTCGAATTACATTGCTGGTTGCGCTGTGAGACAATGTCTCGGAATGCGTATCAAAAAGCGAGAACAATCCGAAATAATTCCGATATACGATTCAAAACGATTTTTTGGACATGTCTAGTATTTAGGCTTCCCGACAATACTCAGTGACCCACATTTGGGAATGACCTGTCTGCACCACAGTCTCACCAGTGAGATGCACGGTTTTGATAACAAATCGACAGAAGCTGTGGGCTGTTTGTTAAAAAGTACATCATTGTATAAATTAGTTTATTCAGTGCATGGTTGTATACAACAAATAATAAATGTCTCCTTCGTACAGAGCGGCAGGAAACAGCTCTTACCAAACCATGTCAGCTTTGTACAGCTCCATAACAAAGAGGCCAACAACGAGCAATGCACAAACAAGTCTTCACGTCATGCAGTTCTTAAGCCAAGATTCCCAACGTTTCTCCCATGCAACGGCTATGAGGAAGTAAATGAAAGATTTTGTTTCGGTTTGCTTTAAGGAATGGTCGATGGACGAAACCACCTGAACCTTCTTGCAAGGTACAAAGGGAAGACTATAGAGGACCCCAACTTCAGACTAGAACATAGCATAAACATATCCCATTATTCATTTTTAGATTTTCCAACACTCGGGAAGCCCAGTTAGGATGAGCAACACAAAAGGGAAACATTGGCACTGATTTTCCCTTATAAGGTTTTTTTTTTTTTTTTGGGAGGGAGGGGAATAATACTGTGCAGAAATATAAATGTTGTGAGGATGGGAGGATTTTGCTCAATTTGGTGAATTTGGAACCAAACACCCGTCCCAATTCCTTCCAAAGATTCGGGTTGTTTTGGTTGCCAAAGCAATAGCATTCTCTGTCCTCACGCTAAAGCCATTTGATGCGAGTTTATGATCACTGAATTCAAAAGACTTGACATTGTTTTTAAGTTTTTTACTTAATATTTTGGACTTTTCTTAAAACATTGCATTTAATGTCCTAGTTTATGTTTTGCATCTCTCATCTTGTTTCTTTGATTGCTGGCCATTGACCAAATGTATGTATGCTATATATATGTGTGTGTGTAAAAAGAGTGTGTGTGTGTGTGTGTGTGTATGTGTGTGTATGTATGTGTGTGTGTGTGTGTTTGAACAACCAAAAAACGATGTGTTTGTCCATCACCAAGTTGCATGTGGTAGCTTTTGAAGGACAGCATCAAATATTGCTTGGATGAATAATTTTGGACGATCTCTATTTCTGCACAGAATCTATATCCCAAATGACGAGTGGAAATGATATAGATACCCATTTTCTTTTGCATTTGGGAGGCAACTACCGAAAGTTGTCAAAGGCTTCCATGGCCGGAATCACTGAGTTGCTGTGAGTTTTCGGGGCTGTATGGCCATGTTCAAGAAGTTAGCTCAGAAAACAGAGGGATTCTGACAGGAAACAATCTGGGTCAGCTAACACCTCCCAACAAAAGAAGCGGCCAGGCTTTGAAGCTGCAAGGCCATTCAATGCTAATCAAGGTGGCCAATGGCAACATTCTCACTTGCCGCAAACAAACAAGAGTTCTTTTTCCCACCCTGGACATTATTCCACATACATTAGAGTCTCACTTATCCAACGTTCTGGATTATCCAACGCATTTTTGTAGTCAATGTTTTCAATACATCGTGATATTTTGGTGCCAAATTCGTAAATACGGTAATTACTACATAGCATTACTGCGTATTGAACTACTTTTTCTGTCAAATTTGTTGTATAACATGATGTTTTGGTGCTTAATTTGTAAAATCATAACCTAATTTGATGTTTAATAGGCTTTTCCTTAATCCCTCCTTATGATCCAACATATTCACTTATCCAACGTTCTGCCGGCCCGTTTATGTTGGATAAGTGAGACTCTACTGTACTACATAGCATTACTGTGTATTGAACTACTTTTTCTGTCAAATTTGTTGTATAACATGATGTTTTGGTGCTTAATTTGTAAAATCATAACCTAATTTGATGTTTAATAGGCTTTTCCTTAATCCCTCCTTATGATCCAACATATTCACTTATCCAACGTTCTGCCAGCCCATTTATGTTGGATAAGTGAGACTCTACTGTATATATAAACCCCACTTAGTTTCCAAAAGATCTCAGAACTTCTGAGGATGCCTGCCATAGATGTGGGTGAAACGTCAGGAGAGAATGCTTCTGGAATATGACCATACAGCCCGGAAAACTCACAGCAACTACCGAAAGTATTTCTCCTTCTCTCATTCTGGGATAAAATAGATAAAAATTTGTAACTCTGTGTCCACATATTTCCTGAAAGGTAGCCTTAGAACAGATTCTAGAAACCTAATCTTGTTCTATCTAGAGCAATGGTTTTCAACCCAGGCGTTTTGGCTTCCAACTCTCAGAAATCCCAGCCAGTTTTCCAGCTGTTAGAATTTCTGGGAGTTGAAGGCCAAAACATCTGGGAAAACCACTGATATCGAGTCGCTGAAATGAATGGGAGCCTGTCAATCGGCATTCCTTTAAATCCTATTGACTGCAATGTGTCTACTTGAGCTCACAGCAAATTTAGCATCTCTCTCACATCCCATTGCTTTTTCGGGGCATAGAAGGTGCCGATTGTCTTCTCCTTTCTATGGGAAGGAATATATTACTCTAGCGATGATTGTGTTTCAAGCCCAAATTTATGTAAATGAAGGAAAAATGTGTTAGTTCATTTTTTAAAAAAACAAATTGGATGGTTTCTTGTTTGATATATATGGATACTAGCTGTGCCTGGCCACGTGTTGCTGTGGCTAGGACTTACTTTTTCTTTTCTTTTTGTTGTATGAACGTAGAGGCGTGGATGAGAGGTTGTGCTGTCAATTTTCGAGGTTGTGGGGCGTTTAAGTTTAGTTGTTTTGTCCGGTGCCGTGATTCCATTACCCTTCTATATATATAAAAGGGTAATGAAATTTCGGCCTAGGACAAAACAACCAAACTACACATCCCAGAAACACTAAACTTGGCAACACAACCCCTCATCCATGCCTCTACGTTCATACAACAAAAAGAAAAGAAAAATAAAGTCCTAATTAGCGGGAGAGGAATAATTGTTTTTATCCAATTGCTGCCAGTTAGAAGGCTAAGCTCCGCCCACTTGGTCTCCTAGCAACCCACTCAGCCCAGGGGACAGGCAGAGTTAGGCCTCTTCCACACTGCCTATAAAATACGATTATCTGATTTTAACTGGATTATATGGCAGTGTAGACTCAATGCCCTTCCACACAGCTATATAACCCATTTATAATGGACTTAATGTAAGATAAAACCTTTACCTTTTATCTTAACTACCACCAATTCCTCAATACTTTATTTCCCATACCATCATACTTCGCCACAGCAACGCGTGGCCGGGCACAGCTAGTATATATATATAGATATAAAAAGGCTGAAGTCACCTTAGATCCACAGGTTCTGTCTTCAGAAAAAAGAAGCCACGACGACAGGGTTGTGGTTGTTTTTAATAGTGTAACACGGAACAGAATTGGGCGAGAGAAGAAGGGAACAAGGGAGAAAGAAAGAAAGAAAGAAAGAAAGAAAGAAAGAAAGAAAGAAAGAAAGAGGGAGAAAGAAAGAAAGAAAACAACAAAAACAAAACATCATCTTCCACTGACTTGGGTTTAAGGTGAACGTCTTAGTTCCTACAGACTCAGGGTCGGCACAACGACTCAGGACGGAACACTACAAATCTATTTCTCTTTAAAAAAAAAACCTGTATATATTTCAGAGTTTGTTCAAAACCACAAGAAAACCTTTGGGCCAGAGCGGGAAGAATTCCCCTCCTTTCCCAAATAATCCTACCACTATAGCGTCATTTTTCCTTGCAAAGACACAGCTCAAGAAGAAGAAGACCCATCGGAGTGAATAACCCGAACGCTTGCCCGATTCTGAATGAAAATAATGCATCTGGGTTGGTTTGCCTTCGCGAGATTTAAAAGAGAGATAAAATGGGAAGCTGAGAACGAAAAAAAGGAAAGAAAAAGAGTCTATGTTTTATTTTGTCCTTCTAATGCCAGATAATATATATAAAACGTGGAGCGTGAAATTTTCCACAAAGAACGAAAGAAAAGGAACAATGGATTTCTCCCTTAGATGGGTAGCAAATTGACATTGGCGTACTACAAAAGGCTCCCCACTTGACAATTATTATTATTATTTTGCGTTCGCTTTGTTTCCACAAAGCCCATGTGAGTTAAATTATTTTTTTTTTGTCCCAAAGAGAAAAAGAAAATGAAAAGTCATTCTTCTCCACTCTTTTACGTCACAACCCATAAGTGCCTGGCTCTCCTTGTGAGATTGCCCAAGCAATAGTTCTACACTATTGGGGGAAAAAATGTGAAAAAAAATAAATTAAAAAAAGCCCCAAACCATAGAATGATATTATTTTTGAACAGCCAACGAGTCTAACATGGCTGATATGACAATGCAAATTTTGGGCAGTTCTTTGGCTTTTCGCCTGGGACAGAACGGTTGGATGGGTCAGCGGCTAAGTTAGGGTTCTTGACTGCGGTTCCAGAGGTAAGGTTCCATCAAGACGTCTCCTGTCAGCTCTCCAAAGGCAGCTACGTCGATTCATGTTGGCTCATAGATTTGCCACCGTTTAGCACGCCGGAGACGCTTCTGCTTTTCGTGGGTGTCCCGCTGCCGGATCGCGAAAACTCTGTGAGATCATGGAGGGAGGGTTCTTTGTACATGGCCACTGGGAGAGAAGAAATAAGCCGTTTTAGAAATCATAGAATCATAGACTTGGAAGAGATCTCATGGGTCATTTAGTCCAACTGCCTGTCAAAAAGCAGGAAAATCTCATTCAAAGAACTCCCAACAGATAATCATCCAGCCCCTGTTTCAAAGCCTCCAAAGAAGAAGCCTCTACCACACTCTGGGGCAGAGAGTTCCACTGCTCAACAGCTCTCATGGTTAGGAAGTTCTTCCTAATGTTCAGGTGATGTCAAGGAGATGTGTGGGCAACCTCACATGCAAGTTAAAAGAGTTGGACTTACAGTCTAGCCCTCTAGGCTGGCCTTAAAAACTAAACCCTCTTTCTCAGGACACTATTATTTGATGGTTCCCCATCCTTTATAAAGGCTGAAAGATCTCTCCGAAGCCTGGGTTTATGACATTAAGAAGTTGAAGTTCTACTTGTACAAGTTGAGTGAGTATTCTTTATCTGGTGTTAATCTTAGTTCTGTGTATTTTAATATATATGTCTTAATGGTATTATAGTTTATCTGTGTGTTTTAACTAAGGTGCACCCCTGCTCGTTGCTGACCTAGCAACCCGAAATATAGTTGCATCTATCAAGTAGGAAATAAGGTACCACTTATAAAGTGGGGAGGCAAATTTAACTAATTTACGATGTTGGAATGAGGAACTGCCATCACAGTGGATGATGAAGCAGCTCCCCCCCCCCTCCATGGCCAGAATCGAACATCCCCTCAGGAGAAGGTTAAATTGCCTCTGTGTCTGTCTCTGTCTCTGTTCTATGTGTATATGGGCATTGAATGTTTGCCCTATATGTATATAATGTGATCCGCCCTGAGTCCCCTTCAGGGTGAGAAGGGCAGAATATAAATACTGTAAATAAATAAATAATAAAATAAATAAAGCCATTGGTCTAATGTCAAATGCTTCCCAAGCACAAAAGTTTCTTGTGTTTGCCTATATTCCTGAAAAGGTTTTGCCTTGGGAAACATTTCTGCTTTCATGCTTATGGATTTATGCCTGTGATCTTGACTTCCTGGGTTTCATGTATTTTGCCATTTTTGGACTATTGCTCTTTTGTACGAGGGCTATCCAGAAAGTAGGCTACGTTTTGGATTTTAAAAAGGACAAAGTATAGAATAAATCATTTACCATATGCAGCTGAAAGACACATCCCAAAACTACAATCTCATGTAATTCCCATTTAAATTTAGCCACGTTTCTTATAGATAAATGAGTTTGAAAAGTACTGCACCAGTAAATTTGCCGCCTCTCTCCTCCGTTTCCAACAATGGGGGCATGGCTGGCAGCGCAGCGTTTTGGCTACGCTGCAGGAAGGGAGAAGGAGGAAGAGCCAAGGACACAGGTGGGGAATTTACTGGTGCAGTACTTTTCAATACAAATACAAAAGGTAGCCTACTTTCTGGATAGCCCTCGTATATAGACTACTGCTATTTTATAGCTCCTTTCCTACTGCTTTTTTTTTTTAGAGGGGGGAATGCCTTTTTCTCCTTGCTTTTCTTAATAAAATATTGTAGTTAGAACTACTGGACTCTGTTGTGGTGCTGGGTGAAAAGGTGTTTCATGGCTAGAGTGCAACAGCGTGTAAACATAAGTGGATTTCATGCACAGACTTGGTTTTTGTCTCATTTTCAAATACAAGTATTGTGAAATCTGAAAACAATCTTAAACCACTTTGAGTCCACCCAGGGGTGAGAAAAGTGGTATAGAAATGCAGTTAAATAATAATAATAATAATAATAATAATAATAATAATAATAATAATAATATCCAAAATACTTCTGGCCCCAGGCATTTCAGATAAGGGATACTCAACCTATATTATTACTGTCCCTTTTTCCTGAAACTGCTCCAAGCAGAACTGTTTGAAATTGAACGGAATACTGAGCCAAAAAGTGGCTTTTATGGGTCAATGTATCCCTTGTAAGTTTTGCCAGCTTTCCAAAGGTGCCGAATATCATTTGCACTTAGGATTCAGCACCATGGATAGTTTCTTCAAGGTATGAAATGAAATCTGATGTAATCCCTAACTTGCGTGGTGTAAAGAAGTGTGTTTTTATTTTGATTTATAGATGTCATGTTTAATTTCGTTTTAAAAGTCATGTTTAACTATGTTTAAAAGGGTAAGTATTAATTACCAGTGCGTGGGGGATGGTAACCAGCTCAGCATTCTAAGGCAGTTTACCATAGTAACGAGGGCGGAGCCAACCGCCGTTTGAAGAAAAAGGAGGGAATGTTTTAAAAAACAGTTTAGTCTGTGATCTTTAGTCACAGGGAAGACACTGGTTCCAAGTTAGGGAAACCAGGGAAATTCAGATCTCTAGTTATGTCAAATTAAGCAAGTAAAGGAAATTGTTTAGGTTTATTTGTAGAGTCTGAGTAGTAAGGGAAGTAATCCCAGTTAGATCCAAAGTGATCAGTTAGTAGTTTTGGTTGGGAAAGGAAAGGAGAAAGTATTTGAAAGAGTATTCATCATAAGTCATATTTGCAACTGATTAAGAAAGTTTAACTCTGAGAAGCAATATTGTAACCACCAAGCTCTGTGCCTGAAATAAACTTATTATTTTCTTTAAACATCCAAGCCTCTGTCACACATATTATAGACTAAGTTATGCTACTATTTAAATTGAATACGAAGAGAAGGTTCAAAAAGAAATTCCCCTCAGCCTGACATCTCCACAATTGGTGGCAGCATTAAAAAACAGAAAAAGGGTTTCCTCTGCCCCACATCTCCACACGTGGTAACCACCATTTATTTTAGACCCAGGCTGATGCACTAGTGAACAAGTCTTCAAAGACACCAGTGTTTATTCTGTGTTGGGGTCTTTTTTTTTACTACAGTCTCAGCAGATCCAGTAATGTTTGCAAGATCTGGAAGCTGTTGTTCTCCTTCAATTCCTCCCCTCCCCGGTTTTGTTTCCAATGACATTACCTTTCAACGGTTTGGGAAGGAAATGTGCGGCGGGCTTGTTTTTCTTGACATGGTTTCCTTTCATGATTTCTCCTTCTTTGTTAAGACCCAAATACCAGCCTCTGCCCGACTGCTGTTGTCTGTAGATCATGGACGAATATGTGACGTAGTAGTTTTCAAACACCGATTCTTTGAACTTACATTCTGGGGTAAAATGTTCCTGCAAGGAGGAAAAGAAATGGAGTTGGGGAGGAAAGAAGGGGAAGAAAAAGATCAGTGCATGCTATGCAATATGGTGGAGATCTTACCGTGGATCTATGTAGTGGAAGCCCCATGCTTCAACGGGGAATACACTGTTCCCTCACTTATCGTGTGGGTTACGTTCCAGGACCACCCGTAATAAGTGAAAATCCACAAAGTAGGGACACTATTTTTATTTTAATATTAATACCTTCCATTTAGTAGTTAGGTGGCCTTTCTCTCCTTCGCAAGCCCGTTTTGCACTGTAGTTGTTTTAGTTTGGTGAGGCAGGCAGCAATTTCACAGAGAATAATAATAATAAGAAGAAAATCACACAGACAGACTACAAACAGAGGCACAACTATGTGGCCCAAATGATTCATTGGAACTTATGCCTCAAGTACCACCTCCCAGCAGTAAAGAACTGGTGGGATCACAAACCTGCAAAAGTATTGGAAAATGAGCACGCAAAGATACTGTGGGACTTCCAAATCCAGACTGACAAAATTCTGGAACACAACACACCAGACATCACAGTTGTGGAAAAGAATAAGGTTTGGATCATTGATGTCGCCATCCCAGGTGACAGTCGCATTGACGAAAAACAACAGGAAAAACTCAGCCGCTATCAGGACCTCAAGATTGAACTTCAAAGACTCTGGCAGAAACCAGTACAGGTGGTCCCGGTGGTGATGGGCACACTGGGTGCCGTGCCAAAAGATCTCAGCCGGCATTTGGAAACAATAGACATTGACAAAATTACAATCTGCCAACTGCAAAAGGCCACCCTGCTGGGATCTGCACGCATCATCCAAAAATACATCACACAGTCCTAGACACTTGGGAAGTGTTCGACTTGTGATTTTGTGAAACGAAATCCAGCATATCTATCTTGTTTGCTGTGTCATACAATAATAATAATAACAACAACAACAACAACAACAACAACTTTATTTTTATACCCTGCCCCCATCTCCCCTCAGGGACTCAGGGTGGCTACCGTGTTTCCCCCAAAATAAGACAGTGTCTTATATTAATTTTTGCTCCCAAAGATGTGCGAGGTCTTATTTTCAGGGGATGTCTTATTTTTCCATGAAGAAGAATTCACATTTATTTTTGAACAAAAAAAAATGAAATTATATACTGTACAATAGTTGTCATCACAAACCAGCATAACCAGACAAACTGTGAATTCTATCAAGAATTTCTTGTTACTACCATTATTTCAATGTATAACAATCTATGGTACGTACATTTACCAATCCTGCATGCTCTGGTGTTCTTTTTGGCGAGAATGCTTCCAAACAAAAACTTCACTAGGTCTTACTTTCGGGGGAGGCCTTATATTTAGCAATTCAGCAAAACCTCTACTAGGTCTTATTTTCAGACGATGTCTTATTTTCAGGGAAACAGGATATGTGCAACTGAATAGCTGGAATCTAGTTGGCCAGTGCCAAATTGGATAGATTCATTGAATCTATTGGTGAATCAACCCAAAGGTTGACTCATTTGATTCCATAGCTCTACGTTTTGGGAACTTACAATAGATTTCATGCCCACATGGAATGAGAACTTAGATGGAACTCCATGTATACAACCATAAGCTAAATACGGCTCAAAAAGCATAACCACGTGAATAAGGAAACTCATACATAAACAAGGTTTTGGACAACATCTTCTAGTGTCCAAATGGTTTCCTATATAGTAGAGTCTCACTTATCCAACATAAACGGGCCGGCAGAATGTTGGATAAGTGAATATGTTAGATAATAAAGGGCCGGGCTGTGGCGCAGCTGGCTAGTAACCAATTGTTATAAATCACTACTGACCGAGAGGTCATGAGTTCGAAGCCCGGGTCAGGTTAAGCCTCCGACCATTAATAGCCCCGGCTTGCTGTTGACCTATGCAGCCCCGAAAGACAGTTGCATCTGTCAATTAGGGAAATTTAGGGACGCTTTATGCGGGAGGCTAATCTACAACACCATAAAACTGCCAGCAAAACACGAGGAAAGGAATATGGAAGTATAGCCACTTCTGGACGGTGAAGCAACAGCTCCCCCTGTGGCCGGAATTGTGAAGCTGGAAAAATGTTAAAAATGCCTCTGAGTCTGTCTAATGTATGTTGTTTGTCTGTTGGCATTGAATGTTTGCCATATATGTGTTCATTGTAATCCGCCCTGAGTCCCCTTCGGAGTGAGAAGGGCGGAATATAAATACTGTAAATAAATAAATAAGGAGAGATTAAGGAGAAGCCTATTAAACATCAAATTAGGTTATGATTTTACAAATTAAGCACCAAAACATACGACAAATTTGACAGAAAAAGTAGTTCAATATGCAGTAATTCTACGTTGTAATTACTGTATTTACGAATTTAGCACCAAAATATCACGATGTATTGAAAACATTGACTACAAAAATGCGTTGGATAATCCAGAACATTGGATAAGCGAATGTTGGATAAGTGAGACTCTACTGTATTTTCTCCAGTGTTTCCATTGCCGCATGTTTTTTCTGAATATAGAACGGCAGCCTTCAAATGAATCTGAGCAAGACATGATGCAATTTTAAGCCTGTAGAAGAGCTCAGGGAATAACCTGAAGGCAGTATTGCAATATAACCTTAAGTGAAAAAGTATTGATCAGAAAAAACAATCTCATTATCAGATCAGAAGCATCTATAAAAAAAAACTAATAACATGATCGGATTGTGATGGGGATGTATTGCCTAGGGAGAATGTCAGACAAATGCTAGTTGCATCAATAAGCTTTTACCAACGGACTGATGTTATAACAATCACCACAGGCCACCTCATTGCATAGCAATTATTTATTTGTAATCTTTTATCAGTGTGGCACAGGCTGCAGGTCCTTGGAAGTCTATAATAGCAACCAGAAGCTTGAACGGGATAAATTGGATTGTGCGTTGGGCTCACGGCTGGTTTCTGAGACCGTAACTCTTTCCACCATGTCTCCTGTATCAATTGAATGATATAATAATCTATACATATAAAAGAGTGATGGCATCAGGGCAGCAGACAAAACAACAAAACTACAGGCCCCCCAACCTCGAAATTTGACAACACAACCCATCATTCACACCTCTAGGTTGATACAACAAAAAGAAAAGAAAATAAAGTCCTAATTACAGGGAGAGGAATAATAGTTTTTATCCAATTGCTGCCAGTTTGAAGGCTAAGCTCCACCCACTTGGGGACAGGAAGACTTAGGCCTCACTTAGGCCTCTTCCACAGATTATCAGATTTTAACTGGATTATATGGCAGTGTAGATTCAAGGCCCTTCCACACAGCTATATAACCCATTTAGAATCTTGTATTATCTGCTTTGACTCCACACTGCCATATAATCCACTTCAGTGTGCATACTAAACATAAAGACAACCATACAACAGACATTCAATACCACCACTACCTCAACAATTTCTCACCAACACCACCAGACAACGGCACAGCAACGCGTGGCCGGGCACAACTAGTATATAATAATATTATACTATACTAATATTACAATATATTGTATATACATGTAATATTAATAATAATATTATGATGTAATACAATGTAATAATACCGTATATACTCGAGTATAAGCTAACCCAAATATAAGCTGAGGCACCTAATTGTACCACAAAAAACCTGGGAAAACATTGACTCCAGTATAAGCCGAGGGTGATAAATTTCAGAAATAAAAATAGATACCAATAAAATTAATTGAGGCATCTGTAGGTTAAAGGAATATTTACATAAAGCTCAAATTTAAGATAAGACTGTCCAACTCTGATCAAATCATTATTCTCATCTTCTTCAATGTAAATGTGCTTATGTAGCCTTTTAATAATAATAGAGTAAAATAATACATGTAATAATAATAATAATAATAAATAGAGTAAAATAATAAATATAATAATAATAAGATCAGAGTGAAATAATAAATGTATTATTATTAATAATAATAATAATAGAGTAAAATAAATGTAATAGTAGAAACAATAATAGTAATAAAAATAGAGTAAAATAAATGTAATAGTAGCAACAATAATAGAGATCAGAGTGAAATAAATGTATTAATAATAATAAAAATAGAGAAAAATGTAATAATACCAATAATAATAGAGAAAAATAATAAATGTACCATATATTCTCGAGTATAAGCTGACCCAAATATAAGCCAACCAGGACCCTCACCCGAGTATAAGCTGAGGGGGGCTTTTTCAGTCTTAAAAAAAGGGCTGAAAAACTAGGCTTATACTCAAGTATATATGGTAATTATAATTACTTTTATAATTGTATATTTATATTACATGCAATATTACTAATAATATTGCAATATAGTCGTATAATATAATATATTGTATGTTTATATACTTGTAAACTGCCCTGAGTCCCCTTCGGGGTGAGAAGGGTGGGATATAAATGTCGCTAATAATAATAATAATAATAACTTCCGAATCCAGACTGACAAAGTTCTGGAACACAACACACCAGACATCACAGTTGTGGAAAAGAACAAGGTTTGGATCATTGATGTTGCCATCCCAGGTGACAATCGCATTGATGAAAAACAACAGGAAAAACTCGGCCGCTCTCAGGACCTCAAGATTGAACTTCAAAGACTCTGGCAGAAACCAGTGCAGGTGGTCCCGGTGGTGATGGGCACACTGGGTGCCGTGCCAAAAGATCTCAGCCGGCATTTGGAAACAATAGACATTGACAAAATCACCATCTGCCAACTGCAAAAGGCCACCCTGCTGGGATCTGTGCGCATCATCCGAAAATACATCACACAGTCCTAGACACTTGGGAAGTGTTCGACTTGTGGTTTTGTGATACGAAATCCAGCATGTCTATCTTGTTTGCTGTGACATACAACATCGTTGTGTCAATAATAATAATAATAACTCTGCGTGATCCCATAGCATTGAGCCATGGTGGTTAAAGTGGTGTCAACATGCATGAATTCTCAGTGTAGACACACCCTAAGACAACCTCCTTCTCTTCAAAGGAGGCTCTTTGCTTCGAGGCTTCTAATGTATGAAAAAATAAATAATATTTAAAATAAAAAACCAACAAATTGTGAAGTGTAACCACAGCATTCTACAAAACCATTTCTCCCACTTGCCACTTGCTGAAGCAAGCTGTCCAGCCAAGAAGCGGGAAGCCATGGAGTGCGTCATGCAATTAAAAGCGGTAACAGCGAAGCCTGGAGCATGCAGCGGGTGATTATAGCTTGTGCGCGGTAATTTGCGGCTGTTTAGGGAATGCAAAACTTTTCCCATTCAGAGATGAATGATTAAATTAAGACGCGAACCACACCATGTTCAGGCAATTTCTTCTGAGGGGTCTTGCCAACGTGAAACCAACTCGCTATGAAACCAACTCATCAAGCAGCGAAATGTTTCCATAGACACACATTTATTTAAGACTTGTACATGCAGTTACATTTGATTTAAGTAGGGGTGCATCTACACCAGGGGTCCCCAAACTAAGGCCCAGGGACCGGATGCAGCCCTCCAAGGTCATTTACCTGGCCACCGCCCACAGTTTTATAATATAATATTTTATATCATTTTAAATAATATAATATATTGTATATACGTATAATATTGATAATAATATTATAATGTTATACAATATAATACTAATAATAATACCATATAATGTAGTGGACGGTGAAGCAACAGCTCCCCCTGTGGCCAGAATCGTGAAGCTGGAAAAATGTTAAATGCCTCTGTGTCAGTCTATACTATATGTTGTTTGTCTGTTGGCATTGAATGTTTGCCATATATGTGTTCATTGTAATCCGCCCTGAGTCCCCTTCGGGGTGAGAAGGGCGGAATATAAATACTGTATATATAGTCTGCCCCTCCCACTAAAACAACAAAAGTACAAGCCCCAGAACCTAAAAATTTGGCAGCACAATCCACCATCCTTGCCCCTAGGTTCCGACAACCAAAATAAAATAAAAATAAAGCCCTAATCAGAGGGAGAGGAATAATTGTTTTTAGCCAATTGCTGCCATTTAGAAGGCTAAGATCCTCCCACTTGGTCTCTTAGCAACCTACTCAGCCCAGGAGACAGGCACAGTTAGGCCTCAGGCCTCTTCCACACTGCCTATAAAATACAGATTATCTTATTTGAACTGGATTATATGGCAGTGTAGACTCAAGGCCCTTCCACACAGTTATATAACCTATTTATAATCTTATATTATCTGCTTTGAACTGGATTATCTTGAGTCCACATTGCCATATAATCCACTTCAGTGTGCATTTTATTCAGCTGTTTAGAAGGAGCCTCATGTAATCCAGTTCTACCGTGTTTCCCCAAAAATAAGACAGTGTCTTATATTAATTTTTGCTCCCAAAGATGCGCTAGGTCTTATTTTCAGGGGATGTCATACTTTTCCTTGAAGAATAATTCACATTTATTGTTGAACAAAAAAACGTACATTTATTATATACTGTATAGTAGTTGTCATCACAAACCAGTATAACCAGACAAACTGTGAATCCTATCAAGAATTTCTTGTATTACATATAATATTACAGTATAGTGGTATAGTTCAATATAGTAATATATAATGCTAATATTGTGCTATGCTAATAATATAGTATATTGTATGTACATACAACTTGTAAGCCGCTCTGAGTCCCCTTCAGGGTGAGAAGTGCAGGATATAAATGTAGTAAATAAATTAGTAAATGAATAAATAAATAATTTTAGACTTAGGCTGGCCCAAAGTCTGAAATGACTTGAAGGCACACAACAACAACAATCCTACTTAACTTGACTATCTCATTGGCCAGAAGCAGGCCCACACTTCCCATTGAAATCCTGATAGGTTTATGTTGGTTACAATTGGTTTCATTTTTAAATATTATATTGTGCTTTCATTGTTGTTGCTGTTTTGCTCTACAAATAAGACATGTGCAGTGTGCATAGGAATTTATTTTTCCAAATGATAATTCGGCCCCTCAGCAGTCTGAAGGATTGTGGACTGGCCCTTTGCTTTAAAAGTTTGAGGACCCCTGATCTACACTATAGAATTATTGCAGTTTGACACCACTTTAACTGCTGTGCCGTGGTGCTATGGAATTCTGGAAGCTGTTGTTTTATGAGGCCTTTAGACTTCCCTGCCAATGAGGGCTGACAACTTTCCAAACTACAACTCCCAGTTTAAGATAGTTCTTTCCAAATAACTCAGTTTAGCATCACAACTATGCTGCAAGATAGGCTGAGATGAAAAATAAGATTATCTGTGACTATCCAGCAAAGCAGAGATGTGAAACCCGTAATCCTAGGCCAATGCTTTATTGCTGCACTATGCTGCCACTTTAAAAAGGAAATATTGATCAAAGTTTATGTTTTATTAACGATTCAGTGCTATAAATAGACAATCTACAGAAGACTAAAACACCTCAAAAGTGGAGTAATGGTTTAAGCGTCGGATTTCGACTCTGGAAACATGAGTTTGAATCCTTGCTGATCCAAGTGATTTTGGGCGAGTCGCACTCTCTCAGCCTCAGAAAAAGGCAATAGCAAGCCCTTCTGAACAAATCTTGCCAAAACAACACATTAAAAGCTTCACCTTAGGCTTGCCATATGTCAGAAATGACTTGAAGGCACACAACAGCAACAACAACAACAACAACATAAGATAATGGTTTGTTTTAAAAAATATATGTGGAAAAGATGCATACCGTATATACTCGAAGATAAGCTGAGTTTTTCAGCCCTTTTTATGAGCTGAAAAAGCCTCCCCCAGCTTATAATCGGGTCAAGGTCAAGGCCGGCAACGGAGCCTGCAGGCTATTGCTTGCAATATGTGATCTATTTCTCTCTTCTCCTCCCTTATCAGTGTGTTTTCTTTTGCAAAGCCTCCCTCGCTCTTAGCCTGCAGGCTATTGCTTGCAATATGTGATCTAGTTCTCTCTTCTCCTCCTTTATCAGTGTGTTTTCTTTTGCAAAGCCTCCCTCGCTCTTAGCCTGCAGGCTATTGCTTGCAATATGTGATCTATTTCTCTCCTCTCCTCCCTTATCAGTGTGTTTTCTTTTGCAAAGCCACCCTCGCTCTTAATCAAGGGAATGTTTTGAAAAGAGAAAGACGCCCTTGCAAGTCAGGAAGAAGAAAATATATATATTCATTAATCTTATGAAAGCATTGTCCCCTGAAATATTTGTTAAACTCTCCTACAGATATATAGGCATTAACCCTTTGCAAGTTTTTGCCATTTCTATTTACCTTTATATGTGTATCTATCTATATACATTAATTTTATATATGAATTTCCCCTCATATATTTGCAATTCTTTGCAAATCCTTTATACATATAGATCCATGTACCGGTGTATCTGTAGCCATACATATATATTATTTTTATATATGAATTTACCCTCATATGTTTGCAAGTCTCTGCAAATATCTATATAAAAAGAGATGCCTGGATAGATATGAATATATTCTTACCTACCTATATATAGGGCTTGGAAATATTACAGGGGGGAAATGAACACACAAATATATATAGACATGTCTAGATAGATATGAATATATGTATGTGTGTGTGTGTGTGTGTATGTGTGTGTGTATATATATATATATATATATATATATATATATATATATATATATATAGGGCTTGCAAATATTGTAGGGGAAATGCACACACACAAACACACACACAAAGAGGGGATTTGCAAATGTTTCAGGGGGAAATGCATATGTGAAATTAGAATCTATAATTATAGATCTATATCTAGCTCTGTATTGTTTATATAAGCATTGAATGTTTGCCTGTTACTATGTTGGAAGCTGGCCTGAGTCCCCATGGGGAGATAGGGTGGGATCCAAATGAAGTTATTATTATTATTATTATTATTATTATTATTATTATTATTATTAGGTTATTGTTGATACCATATTGTTTTTGTTGCCCCTAGTTTTCCACTTATAGAGCTAGTTTATTGTTTTTCTTTGAAATATGGTAAATATTCAAAAACATTTAACCTACTGATGCCTCGATTAATGACATTTTATTGGTATCTATTTTTATTTTGAAATGTACCCGTAGCTGCTGCATTTCCCACCCTAGGCTTATATTCGAGTCAATATCTCAGTTTTTTGTGGTAAAATTAGGTGCCTCGGCTTATATTCGGGTCGGCTTATATTCGAGTATATACGGTAATTCGGTTAAAATACAATAGAGTCTCAATTATCCAACATAAACGGGCTGGTAGAACGTTGGATAAGCGAATATGTTGGATAATAAGGAGGGATTAAGGAAAAGCCTATTAAACATCAAATTTCGTTATGTTTTTACAAATTAAGCACCAAAACATCATGTTATACAACAAATTTGACAGAAAAAATAGTTTAATACGCAGTAATGCAATGTAGTAATTACTGTATTTACAAATTTAGCACCAAAATATCACAATGTATTGAAAACATTGACTAAAAAAATGTGTTGGATAATCCAGAACGTTGGATAAGTGAGACTCTATTGTACTGGCATTCATAAAATGCCCAATTGGGTTTTAGGTTATTCTTTACATCCAAACCTCAACTTCTGGTTAAACTTGACGACGGTTTGTAGTTTTGCTCTGTAAACCAAGGTCTGGTTTATTTCAGTAAGCAAGAATACAAAGCAATCGAGGTTTGTATGGATATAGACTTACAGATCGAGAATATATTAAAAATATTTTACAACTAATTAAAGGAAATTTAATTAAACTGGTTAAACTTGACCATGGTTTGTAGTTTTGCTCCGTAAACCAAGATCTGGTTTATTTCAGTAAGCAAGAATAGAAAGCAATCAAGTTTTGTATGGATATAGACTTACAGATCAAGAATATATTAAAAATATTTTACAACTAATTAAAGAAAATTTAATTAAACTGGTTAAACTTGACCATGCTTTGTAGTTTTGCTCCGTAAACCAAGCTCTGGTTTATTTCAGTAAGCAAGAATAGAAAGCAATCGAGGTTTGTATGGATATAGACTTACAGATCGAGAATATATTAAAAATATTTTACAACTAATTAAAGAAAATTTAATTAAACTGGTTAAACTTGACCATGGTTTGTAGTTTTGCTCCGTAAACCAAGCTCTGGTTTATTTCAGTAAGCAAGAATAGAAAGCAATCGAGGTTTGTATGAATATAGACTTACAGATCGAGAATATATTAAAAATATTTTACAACTAATTAAAGAAAATTTAATTAAACTGGTTAAACTTGACCATGCTTTGTAGTTTTGCTCCGTAAACCAAGGTCTGGTTTATTTCAGTAAGCAAGAATACAAAGCAATCAAGGTTTGTATGGATATAGACTTACAGATCGAGATTATATTAAAAATATTTTAAAACTAGTTAAAGGAAATGTATCTTAGGTGTCAAGAGATCCAGATGAGAAAAACTTTGGATCGACAAGAATCTTCACATTCAGGCCAGGATTATGGAAATATGATGCCATCTCACATACGTTGGATTATGTGTTTGTGCAACTGTTTTCCCATTCATTTGTGCAACAATGCCATTCAACACAAGGGTTGAGTACCACCACATAATTCCAGTGTCGGATAAGGTAATTTTCTTGGCATTTCCTCCAAAGGTCCACTTGGCTTCCTATCTGCCCTTGACTATGTGTGTTGCCCCAGTAGATGCTTTAATGCAGTTGCTCCATTTTTGTTAGCAGGCACAGGATTTGTATGCATGTGTGTTCACGAAGTGGGGAGAAAGCCAACACACATGAGTTCTTTTCCTCGGGCCTTTCACGTCGCATTAGCCATAATACTCGGATATGTCTTACCTAGAGCTGTACAACTAATTCTACCGCTTCAGCTCCCTTCAGACAGGATGAAATGATAATCAAATAGATTTAAATCCCAAAAGCCATTCAGGCAAAATGAGGGTGGAGTTGTGTCAATGACTCCTCTGATTAAAAGAGATCCATGCTCAGTGATGCCAGCTTCCAACTTTCAGGACACAATACAAAAGGACATTGCTCGGTTGGTGCAATTCAAGCTGCTAGTTTTAGCTTCTGAACACCCTACTGAGACAATCAAGGCACATCTACCCAGAGCGGAACTTGGAAAAATGCCTTTGAGGAAAACAATAATGACCTGAAAGAGCCATCTAGATCAGTGATTCCCAAACTTATTTGGCCTGCCGCCCCCTTTCCAGAAAAAATATGGCTCAGTGCCCCCTGGAAAGGGGGCGTGGCTTAGAGGGGTGGGCGTGGCTCCTGCTCAAGAGGGCGGGGCTGAGCCTCTCCCCTAGTCCAAGATTCAGGGCTGCGAGGGGAGGTGGGCGGGGCCAGGACTGGGATGGACGGAGTTACGAGCTCTGAGGCAGGGCTGAGCTTCTATCCCTGTCCTGCGGCACCTGCCAGGACAGGAGGTGGGGCTAGAGAAGGGGGCAGGACCTCTTCCCACGTGCCTGATGGGGCTGAACCTCTATATCCCTCCCCCCGTGTTCTAACAAGCGCCTCAGGGGACATATACAGAGGCTCAGCCCTGTCTCGGGCTCTTGGGAAGAGGCCCCGCCCCCACCTTAAAAGGCCTCTCAGGAGAGGTATAGAGGCTCAGCCCTGTCTCAGGCTCTTGGAAGGAGGCCCCGCCCTCTTCCCTAGCTCCGTCCTCTGTGTCCCAACAAGAGCCTCAGGAGAGGTATAGAGGCTCAGCCCTGTCTCGGGCTCTTGGAAGGAGGCCCCGTCCCTTCCCTAGCTCCGCCCTCTGTGTCCCAACAAGCCCCTTAGGAGAGGTATAAATTCTCAGCCCTGTCTAGCTCCGCCCCCTGTGTCCTAACAGGCACCTCAGGGACTCAGCCCTGTCTCCGGCACTTAGGTAGCGGCCCGCCCCTCCCCTTGCCCCACCCCCAAATGCACCTGTGGCCATCACCGCCCCCCTGGATCACTGCAGCGCCCACCAGGGGGCGGTAGTGCCCACTATGGAAATCACTGATCTAGATCTAAGCCACCTAAGAACCCACCCACAGGACCCCACGGCTGGAAGACCATCATCCTCGGCCTACAAGGGATCGCCTAAGTAAGTAAGTAGTCCAAAGACCAGACCTCCTCGTCTTCCTAGATCTCTGTCGTGGTCAATGCCCTCCCTCAAGCATTTCCCAGTAAACCCCTCTGAACCCTTCTTGGTGAAGTGGGAAGATAATGGTTTGAAATACTCCCTCTCACTTATCCTTTTAACCCAAAGCAAATTTCCGAAAAGCGAATGGAGAACGGTTGACTCGAGAGACATCCCCAGGGCATGTCCAGCAATTCAAACAAAATCTGAGTTCCTTCATCATCCAACTGGGTTGTCAGATCTTTAGGAAAACCCCTCTACTTATCACCACTGTTTGAACTTGCAGTCGTTGAAAAGAGCCAAGGAAACTCTCCTTCTCTTTCTTATGACTCACTCTCTCTTTCTCTTTAGAAAATACAGGCCGAAGTTTCTTTTGGACTAGACCAGATTCCAAAGCCAGCCAAGGGGAGTATCGTTGTTCCTCGGAGGATCGCTGTGAAGAATTACAAAGCGTCGAAAAATAATAGGAGTTTTCGGATGAAAGGACTGCTCGCGGTTGGCAGATTGCCAGCCTGGAACATCAGACGGAGCAAAGGATTATGGGTGGTGGGGACCCTCCTTTCTTCTAGAATAAAAGTAGCAATTGATGTCGGGAACTGCCAATGACTACTTCAGCGGAAAGTGAAACTGAGCTGGGTGGGCCAACAAAAGGCAGATTTCTGCATTTTTTTTTCTGATGCTGGATGGAGTCCTAAAGCATAGGGGGTTTAATTCTGTTGAATTATGATTTTCTGAATGCTGGTTAGCTGCCAACATCTACCAAATCTCAAATATCATTATCAAGCATATCTCCTGGATATGCTTTTCCCAAACAGACATGAGAGACTTTTGAATCACAGCATGAAGAACACCTTCCAGTTGTGGTATGGTGACAGTGAATTCACATGACAAGTGCTACTCTGAGTTTCATTGGAGCTGTTCAAGAATCTTTTGGGTTCAGTACCTTGGACAGCTCACACAAAACCCAAAATAGCTTCATGGGCCATCATACTCATAGCCATGCTGACTGGAAAGGATGGGAGTGGTAGTACAAAACACCTTGATAGAATGCTAAAACCTCAATTGTGCTATACAGTAACTGCATTCTATTGAATTCTGTGATTTGTAGTTCAATGAGGCCCTTGAGCTCTTCTTGTAAGTATCCCAAGTGAAAAGAAGTCATGATAGGTAGAGCTGTGTAGTGCAAAAGGTCTAGAAAGAGAAGAGGTAGATAGTCTTTCTCATAGAATTCTAAGTATCCATTAGTTAAAGGTAAAGGTTTTCCCTTGACATGAAGTTTAGTTGAGTCCGACTCTGGGAAGTGGTGCTTATCTCCATTTCTAAACTGAAGAGCCAGCGTTTTCCGGAGATACCTCCTAGGTCATATGGCTGGCATGACTGTAATGATGATGTCACCATACCAGGTGATTTGATTGGAGTCAAAAATCAGAAACTCCTCAAAGCACAGCAGACAAAAAACCAATACAAGAAAACCGCACTACAAACTAGGGCTGACAGCTGGCACAACAAAACACTGCATGGAAAGTTCCTTGACAAAATTGAAGGAAAAGCTGATAAGGAGAAGACCTGGCTCTGGCTCATGAATGGGACCCTGAAGAAGGAGACAGAAGGCCTGATCCTTGCAGCCCAGGAGCAAGACATCAGGACAAAGGCAATTCAGGCCAAGATCGAAAAATCAGCTGTTGGCAGAAGATGGGGCTAACAGCGGGAGCTCACTCCACTCCCCGGATTTGAACCATCGGCCTTTCGGTCAGCCAGTTCAGCAGCTTGGCGGTTTAATCCACTGCGACACCTGGGGCTCCATCAGTAAACTACGAACCTCAGGATTCCATAAGATATTGCCACGGCAGTTTAAGGGCTATCAAAGCAGGTTCTACCATTACATCGTGTGAAGGGATCACTTAGGATGGCTAGACAGTGCTTCCATTGGGCTAAGCTTACCATCGGAGTGGACCTGTGGCACTGGAAAGACCATTTCAACATCTCCAGAACCATGTGCAATGCACTTCACTTCCATGGATGGAGAAGTCATAGTGGAAGGCATTCCCTAAAGGTGCAAAACTAGTAGACGAGACAGAAGGGGAAAAGGGGAACTCTATTATAAGTACCAGACCGAAAGTAAGCAGACCGAAAGGTCCCGGATTCAAACCCCCGGAGCGGCGTGAGCGGCCGCTGTTAGCTCCAGCTCCTGCCAACCTAGCAGTTCAAAAACATGCCAATGTGAGTAGATCAATAGGTACCACTCCGGCGGGAAGGTAACGGCGCTCCATGCAGTCATGCCAGCCACATGACACATGGACAATGCCGGCTCTTTGGCTTAGAAATGGAGATGAGCACCAACCCCCAGAGTCAGACATGACTGGTCTTAACGTCAGGGGAAACCTTTACCTTTACCTTTTTATTATAAGTACAGTAGAGTCTCATTTAACCAACATAAACGGGCTGGCAGAAAATTGGATAAGCGAATATGTTGGATAATAAGGAGAGATTAAGGAGAAGCCTATTAAACATCAAACTGTGGTGGAGGCTCCTTCTTTGGAGACTTTTAAGCAGAGGCTGGATGGCCATCTGTCGGGGGTGCTTTGAATGCGATTTCCTGCTTCTTGGCAGAATGGGGTTGGATTGGATGGCCCATGAGGTCTCTTCCAACTCTACTATTCTATGATTCTATGATTCTATGAAATACTGCAAAAAAGATGTCTATAGCAACTCTCAAAAGACTCCCTCCTCTCCTGGCAACATCAGAGAGATCGGGCCAAATCCAATATTAGAAGTAGATAACGGTTAGTTCTGTCACCGTTGTGGCAAAAGCTTCCATTGACACCCTTGAAAGGCAGAATATTTACAAGACGGAGGGAAAGAGATGAAAGATAGCGGAGCTGACGTGGGATGCTTTTGAAAAATGGGCCAACAAGTAATTAAGCCTTCAAAAAGAGGGAGGAAAAAAGTGGCGTCCAAAGTTCCAAAGAGATACCAATCTAAATAATGTACAGCTTGTTTACCCTTCTCCTTAAAGATTAATATAGAACGGCTGGTTGGACAAAACACTGCTGCTTTCCCAAAGAAAAATGCTTTCCTTTTCAACTCCAACCATTCCTTATGTGCTTCTTTGAGCACAGGATTGACTCAAAAGCCACCATTAACCCCATCCTTTTTGTAAAAGTCAAGAAAGCAGCAGGATTAATTTGGGATGTCACAACATTGACTAAAGCTTTGACATGCCAAATAGCGATAGTGCGAGATTAACAACGGGAACGGAGGCTTCTGGCGGCGGCAAAATCACAGAATGTTCCGTTTCGATATGACTTAATTAATTTTTTTTAAAAAGTGATGACGATAACCTGAAATGAAGACACGAAATTCATCATCTAGGAAAGAGATGAGATGATTGGGACAACTCGCAGAGAGGAACGTGAAAACGAAAAGCCGGTAATCCGAACCCGGTGCTTTATTTTAGGAACCAAAGTATGAAATGACATATGAAATGAATCAGAGGACAAAGACCGAAAATCCCATTGTTGTTCCCAACTTGGGATCAAGGGGATTTACCTTTGTGTGGAATCACCCTTCCGCGCTTCATTGTAGTCGCAACTAACCAACAGGATCCCAGCCAAAAATACATATTAACCTCAATCCAATATATAATCCCAACTACAGTAGACTTGTTGCATTAATGGGATTGACCTTAGTGTTGATCTACCCTTCAGAAACCGAATTCCGTCCATTGTCGGCTGTCGTTTGCCTCATATTGGGAGAAAACTAAGATATCATTTAAAATCTATACACATAATACAGTAGAGTCTCACTTATCCAACACTTGCTTATCCAACGTTCTGGATTATCTAACGCATTTTTGTAGTCAATGTTTTCAATATAACGTGATATTTTGATGCTAATTTTGTAAATACAGTAGAGTCTCACTTATCCAACACTCGCTTATCCAACGTTCTGGATTATCCAACGCATTTTTGTAGTCAATGTTTTCAATATAACGTTATATTTTGGTGCTAAATCCGTAAATACAGTACAGTAGAGTCTCACTTATCCAACATAAACGGGCCGGCAGAACCTTGGATAAGCGAATATGTTGGATAATAAGGAGACATGAAGGAGAAGCCTATTCAACATCAAATTGGTTATGATTTTACAAATTAAGCACCAAAACATCATGTTATACAACAAATTTGAAAGAAAAAGTAGTTCAATACACAGTAATGCTATGTAGTAATTACTGTATTTACGAATTTAGCACCGAAATATCACGATGTATTGAAAACATTGACTACAAAAATGCGTTGGATAATCCAGAATGTTGGATAAGCGAGTCTTGGATATGTGTGACTCTACTGTAGTTTAAAATCTATACACATAATAAAAGTAAAAATATGTACTGGGGTGTCCAGTGACACAGACAGGCTCTCATTTCCACAAATAGCTATAACTCCCACTACTCAGGAAACACCAATGGCCCTTCATCCAATGACATTGTAGGTTATAGCGAGCACCATGAACATGTCCAAGAGCCCTGCCCATGTCCACAAACACCATACCTTCCACCACCCAAGTGAAGGCATTCATACGGGGACAATTTCATCCTATATGTTCTGTTTTTCCTCCACCACAGACATCCCAGTGTTTCTTACTCTCTCCATTGGTGTGGAATTTGCATAACCCCGCCCACTGCCTCTCTCATAACCCATGAGGTCTCTTCCGACTCTACGATTCTACGATTCTATGATTCTTTCCTATGGCACACAGCAAACCGAGGAATTGATCAGCAACTGAACATACTAGAGAGGTTTGGGGAGAATTCACCATGATTTATAGCAGTTGTAGGGACTGGGATGTATAGTTCACCTGAAATCTAAGATCACTCTGAACTCCACCAATGATGGACCTGGAACTAACTTGGCACACAGAACCCTCATGACTAAGAAAAAATACTGGAGGTCTTTGGAGGGATTGATAGGAGTTGTAGTTCACCTACATTCAGAGCGCACTATGAACCCAAACAATGATGGATGTGGACCAAACTTGGCATGCAGACCCAATATGCCCAGATTTGAATACTGGTGGGTTTTGAGGGGTATTGGCCTGGACATTTTGGATTTGTGGGCACTAGGATGTATAGTTCACCTGCAATTAGTGAGCACACTGAAATCCATCAAAGATGGAATTGAAACAACTTGGCACATAGAGCCTGCATGACCAGAAAAAAATACTGGATGTCTTTGGGGAAAATTCACCTTGATTTGGGGGAAGATGTAGTTTACCTACATCCAGAGAGCACTGTGAACCCAAACACCGACCGATCAGGACCAAACTTGACACACAGACCTGATATGCCAAATTTTGATTAGTAAAAAATAAACATAATTACTATTAACACAATATACCGTATATATTCAAGTATAAGCCAACCTGAATATAAGCCAAGGCACCTAACTTTACCACGAAAAAACTGGGAAAACATTGACTCCAGTATAAGCCGAGAGTGGTAAATTTCAGAAATAAAAATAGACACCAATAAAATTAATTGAGGCATCAGTAGGTTCAATGTTTTTGAATATTTACATAAAGCTCAAATTTAAGATAAGACCGTGCAACTCTGATCAAATCATTATTCTCATCTTTTTCAATGTAAATGTGCTTATGTATCCTTTTAATAATAATAGAGTAAAATAATGCATGTAATAATAAATAGAGTAAAATAATAAATAATAATAATAATAATAATAAGATCAGAGTGAAATAATAAATGTATTATTAATAATAATAAAAATAGAGTAAAATAAATGTAATAGTAGCAACAATAATAGAGAAAAATAATAAATGTAATAATACCAATAATAATAGAGAAAAATAATAAATGTATCATATATTCTCGAGTATAAGCTGACCCAAATTAAGCCAACCAGGACCCTCACCCGAGTATAAGCCGAGGAGGGCTTTTTCAGTCTTAAAAAAAGGATTTTAATCTTGGACATTCTTAAAATTTTATATAATGTGATTTTCTTTTGTAATGGTATCTGTTTTATATGAACTGTTGTTTTGTAGATTGTTTTTATATGAATTGTTGTTTTTACATTGTTTTTAGGCATTGAATTTTTGCCTATTTACTGTAAGCCGCTTTGAGTCTCCTCGGAGAGAAAGGCGGGGTAAAAGTGATGTAAATAAATAAAAAAAGGGCTGAAAAACTAGGCTTATACTCAAGTATATACAGTAATCATTTAAAATTAAAGATCAAAAACGCTATGGAATATTTAGAGTTGTAGATTGACATATAGTTCTGCCCTCTCTGCCTTGTCGAACTACAACTCCCAGGACACCATAACATTGAGTCATCGCAGTACAAGTGGAGGCAAACTGATTTAATTCTTCAGTGTAGATGCACCCAGTTGAACTGATGCCTCAATGCTCAGAAATTTGAAAACTGCATTTTCAAAAGGCACCAGCACACTTTGACAGAGAAGGCTCAAGATCTTGGAGAACTATAAATTCCAGGATTCCATAGCACGGAACCATGGTAGTTCAAGTGTCAAACTGTTATTGATCGTATTATCGCACCCCATGATGTCCATCAACATCCAAGAAGCAGAAGGTTTTCTCGACCTCCAAGGGCAAAACAACATGACTTTTGATTCCTGATCAGGAATCACACCCGAACCCATCAAAGCTGTTAAGCAGCTTCACAGCTTCATTGGAGCCTGCCTTTGCCTTAATCGGCTGTCTTGCTCATTTGCGTGTTTAACTTTGACAAAAAAATCATAATAATATCGGAAGGCTGAGATTGTCAGGAATGTCACCGTTACGAAAGCGCACACAGACGCACACGCCCTGCTTAAAGCTGCCGGAAAAGCTGGAATTTGTTATTTGAATCGGATGTTGTGGCAAAACTTAATTTCAAGGCAAACAAGATTAAAAGCGAGAGGCAGGATACCGGCAAATGCCAACAAAGAGCACAAACAGGACGGCATCTGCAAATGCAAACATATTGTGCATCGTCATCGTCACCCCCCTACAAACACACAATGGTTTTATTAAATTAAATGCTGTCTTAAGCTGCAGGTGACAGGGATGAAATCATGGAAACAGATTGGCTTTCCTAATTTGTTTCCATGCGCCAGAAAAGACAACACTCTTAAAAGCAACACTCAAGAAAAAGTAACATGCAGTCCAAATTTTAGTAATTTTTTTTTGCATTTAATGGTGGTTATGCAAAGGACTAGCTTCAGCCATAGAAACCGTAGAAAATAGGTTAAACCCTTGTGTTGGCTGAACTGCTGACCTGAAGGTTTGGTTGCTAACCTAAAGGTTGGCAGCTCGAACCCGTGACACAGGGTGAGCTCTCGTTTGTCACCTCTAGCTTGCGGGGACATGAGATAAACATCCCAGCAGAATAATAATAATAATAATAATAATAATAATAATAATAATAATAATAACAACAACAACTTGCAGGCCAGAAGCAAGCCATCAGAACAAATGCAATTAAGGCCAAGATTGAAAAATCAGCTGATGACCCAAAATGCAGACTGTGCAAGGAAACCAACAAAACCATGGATCATATCCTCAACTTCTGTAAGAAAATCGCACAGACAGACTACAAACAGAGGCACAACTATGTGGCCCAAATGATTCATTGGAACTTATGCCTCAAGTACCACCTGCCAGCAGCAAAGAACTGGTGGGATCACAAACCTGCAAAAGTATTGGAAAATGAGCACGCAAAGATACTGTGGGACTTCCGAATCCAGACTGACAAAGTTCTGGAACACAACACACCAGACATCACAGAATAACAACAAATTTGACAGAAAAAGTAGTTCAATACGCAGTAATGCTATGTAGCAATTACTGTATTTGCGAATTTAGCACCAAAATATCACGATTTATTGAAAACATTGACTACAAAAATGTGTTGGATAATCCAGAACATTGGATAAGCGAGTGTTGGATAAGTGAGACTCTACTGTATTATATTATACAACTATATTGCAATATTATTAGTAATATTGCATGTAATATAAATATACAATTATGATAGTGAATTATAATTATTATTACATTGTATTACATTATCATATTATTATTAATATTACATGTACAGTAGAGTCTCACTTATCCAACATAAACGGGCCGGCAGAACATTGGATAAGCGAATATGTTGGATAATAAGGAGGCATTAAGGAAAAGCCTATTAAACATCAAATTAGGTTATGATTTTACAAATTAAGCACCCAAACATCATGTTTAACAACAAATTTGACAGAAAATGTAGTTCAATACGCAGTAATGCTATGTAGTAATTACTGTATTTGTGAATTTAGCACCAAAATATCACGATGTATTGAAAACATTGACTACGAAAATGCGTTGGATAATCCAGAACTTTGGAGAAGCGAGTGTTGGATAAGTGAGACTCTACTGTATATACACAGTCCAGTCCAGTCGTGATCAACTCTGGGAGTTGGTGCTTATCTCCATTTCTAAGCCGAAGAGCTGGCGTTGTCCATAGACATCTCCAGGTCATGTGGCTGGCATGACTGCATGGAGCGCCATTACCTTCCCACTGGAGCAGTACCTATTGATCTACTCACATTTGCATGTTTTCGAACTGCTAGGTTGGCAGGAACTGGGGTTAATAGCGGGTGCTCATTCCGCTCCCGGGATTTGAACCTGGCACCTTTCGGTATAATGATATTATATTATATATCATTAAATTGATACTTTTAAATTGATATTTTGGCGAAGCACCCGTGCCCTTGGGCAGGGAAAGCTGAAGACCCGGTCAAACTACATCTCTCATAATTCCATAGCATTGAGCTACGGCAGTTCAATTAGGATCAACCTGGATTGATTCCACAGTGTAGATGTGCCCTAGGTGAAGAAATGAATTGGAGAAATGACTTTTACGCCCTGAGGCCAGAGCATAGGTTTCAATTGAGCTCTTGTTAGTATTTTGTTAGGCGCTGGCATTCTGATTCGTCACGCTTTGCTCTTGGGAGACTGTGCCGGTTAACCAGGGAATTCTCATGTGGTTGCAATTGAGCTGGAGCTCAGTTCGAGTGCCAAATGGATTGTCCTTGCTGCACATATTTCCTCCACAATTAAACCACTGGGAGTTTGAAGCCCTGAGCAAAGCAGAAAGCCATCACGACTGTTGTTTTCACTGCCGGAGCTGCAGCTTTTGGCTTTCCAGGGCTTTCTTTCAGATCAACAGAGATGCGGCCAGGGCACCAAAAAGCCAAATGACTGTTCCTATGTTCTTTGAGGGAATGTTTGAAAGCTTTGGCACTCACCTGTTTTGCAACTGGCCGCATTTGTCACCATGGCACCATTTGGATATTATTCGGGATATTATTGGTTTTTATAGCCGAATGCAACACAGATCTGCAAATCTGTGCCAATCTTCAAGGCTGTTCTGTAGATAATTTCAGATTTTGGAGAATGTCTCATTTTGTGATCAAGGTGACCACCCCCCCCCAGGGTCCCATTCGTGAGCCAGAGCCAGGTCTGTGCTGGCGGTAGTGTAACTACCGGCAGGTCCAACCAAGCCAGAGAGGCCTCAGCGGAGGAATGCAAGCAAGAGCACCTAACCCATTAGCATTATGGAGAATCAAACCCAAACGAAGTCTATACTGGCTCGGTCGTCACCCAGGATAAGAAGGACCGCGGTGGATGCTGCTGATTCTGGACATCCATCGACAAGTGGGCTACGGAATCATCAAAACCCAAATGAACAGTCACAGAAGCGGCAGAAATATACAATGCCAGAAAACCTCACAATTATTATTATTATTATTATTATTATTATTGACACAACGACGTTGTATGACACAGCAAACAAGATAGATATGCTGGATTTCGTTTCACAAAATCACAAGTCGAACACTTCCCAAGTGTCTAGGACTGTGTGATGTATTTTCGGATGATGCGTGCAGATCCCAGTAAGGTGGCCTTTTGCAGTTGGCAGATCGTAATTTTGTCAATGTCTATTGTTTCCAAATGCCGGCTGAGATCTTTTGGCACGGCACCCAGTGTGCCCATCACCACTGGGACCACCTGCACTGGTTTCTGCCAGAGTCTTTGAAGTTCAATCTTGAGGTCCTGATAGCGGCTGAGTTTTTCCTGTTGCTTTTCTTCAATGCGACTGTCACCTGGGATGGCAACATCAATGATCCAAACCTTGTTCTTTTCCACAACTGTGATGTCTGGTGTGTTGTGTTCCAGAACTTTGTCAGTCTGGATTCGGAAGTCCCACAGTATCTTTGCGTGTTCATTTTCCAATATTTTTGCAGGTTTGTGATCCCTCCAGTTCTTAACTGCAGGGAGGTGATACTTGAGGCATAGGTTCCAATGAATCATTTGGGCCACATAGTTGTGCCTCTGTTTGTAGTCTGTCTGTGCAATTTTCTTACAGCAGCTGAGGATATGATCAATGGTTTCATCGGTTTCCTTGCACAGTCTGCATTTTGGGTCAACAGCTGATTTTTCGATCTTGGCCTGAATTGCCTTTGTCCTGATGTCTTGCTCCTGGGCTGCAAGGATCAGGCCTTCTGTCTCCTTCTTCAGGGTCCCATTCGTGAGCCAGAGCCAGGTCATCTCTTTATCAGCTTTTCCTTCAATTTTGTCAAGGAACTTTCCATGCAGTGTTTTGTTGTGCCAGCTGTCAGCTCTAGTTTGTAGTGCGGTTTTCTTGTACTGGTTTTTTGTCTGCTGTGCTTTGAGGAGTTTCTGATTTTTGACTTCAATCAAAGCAGGTTCTTCACTTTGCTTGACATATTCTGCCAGGGCATGTTCTTCTTCTTTGACTGCTTGTTTGACTTGTAAGAGTCCTCTGCCACCTGATCTTCTAGGCAGATACAACCGGTCAACATCACTGCGAGGGTGCAGTGAATGATGAATGGTCATGAGTTTTCTTGTTTTTCTGTCCAAATTGTCCAGTTCCATCTGTGTCCAGTTTATAATGCCAGCAGTATATCTTATGACAGGTATGGCCCAGGTGTTTATGGCCTTGATGGTGTTGCCTCCATTGAGCTTGCTTTTGAGAATTTTTCTGACCCTTTGTGTGTATTCTTTACTGACCACAGTTTTCACATGTTCATGCTTGATGTTGTCCAGCTGTAATATGCCCAGATATTTATAGGCTTCTGGCTGGTGACACCTTATTGTTTGGCCATTGGGCATATTGATGCCCTCACTTTCAATTATTTTTCCCTTCTTCAATGCCACTGTCGAACATTTGTCCAAACCAAACTCCATGTTGATATCAGTGCTAAAAATTCGGACAGTGTTGGTCAGAGACTGGATTTCAGTTTCCGTTTTCCCATATAGCTTCAGGTCATCCATGTACATCAAATGTGAAATTTTGTGAGAATTCTTAGATGTTTGGTAGCCGAGATTTGTTTTTTGTAAGATTGTTGACAGAGGGATCATGGCAATTATTATTATTATTATTATTGTATGTCTTTCGGGCTGTATGGCCATGTTCCAGGAGCATTCTCTCCTGACGTTTCACCCACATCTATGGCAGGCATCCTCAGAGGTTCTGAGGTCATGATGATGTTATGATGAAGTTAGAAGTTTCAAGAAATGGAAACTGAGGAGACAACTGGGTCTGAGAGTAGCTCCTCGCCTCTGATAATACGTTGTTGCTTGTCTTCTTCATCTCAAACCAGATTCCTTCCTTCAAGGCGGCTGCTTCTGAGCTGCTACAGCGAGGAAGTGGCAGAACTAGGTTCATTCTCTCTCTCTCTCTTGCGTTAGATCTCTTTTCCCTTTGTGATAGCTCCATCTTTTTTTTTTCCCAGGGAAATCATTTCAAAGGCTGCGAGCTTCAGCCTCAGAATGACAAAAGGGTTGAGTGGGTGGATGGCGGATCTGTCACTCGCCTTTCATTTACTACCTTGAATCTGTTTTTCAGGTGGTGAGGTTTCTCTCTTTTTCTCTTTTTTTTAAAGAGCACAGAACTCACACAAATTTCTCAAAAGAGGAAAGTGCTGATGGAGTGGGAAAGGGAAAAAAAGGAAAAAGAATCATGTCGAGAGGGAGATTCTGGTTGGTATTCTCCCTTGCAGCTGCGAGAAAGATCCAGCACAGTAATTAGGATTTCTTCAACACTAGGGTCCAAGAATGACTATCAACCTTCCAATACAGTAGAGTCTCACTAATCCAAGCTAAACAGGCCGGCGGAAGCTTGGATAAGCGAATATCTTGGATTATCAGGACTGATCAAGGAAAAGCCTATTAAACATCAAATTAGGTTATGATTTTACAAATTAAGCACCAAAACTTCATGTTATACAACAAATTTGACAGAAAAAGTAGTTCAATACGCAGTAATGTTATGTTGTAATTACTGTATTTATGAATTTAGCACCAAAATATCACGATATATTGGAAACATTGACTACAAAAATGGCTTGGATTATCCAGAGGCTTGGATAAGCGAGGCTTGGATTAGTGAGACTCTACTGTAATTCCAATTGGGTTGTATATGGACAAGCAACACTACAGTGTAGTCAAAAATGGCAACAATTACGAGGGTTGAATGAAAAGTAATGCCTCCACCTTCGTTACTTGGGCTTGGATGGGAATATTTTAATGAATCAAACACAGAAATAATCCTTAGAATGTGCTCTTTAACTACAGTACAGTCTCACTTATCCAAGCCTCGCTTATCCAAGCCTCTGGATAATCCAAGCCATTTTTGTAGTCAATGTTTTCAATATATTGTGATATTTTGGTGCTAAATTCGTAAATACAGTAATTACAACATAACATGACTGCGTACTGAACTGCTTCTTCTGTCAAATTTGTTGTAAAACATGATGTTTTGGTGCTTCATTTGTAAAATCATAACCTAATTTGATGTTTAATAGGTTTTCCTTAATCCCTCCTTATTATCCAAGATATTCACTTATCCAAGCTTCTGCCAGCCCGTTTAGCTTGGATAAGTGAGACTGTACTGTAATTCCAATTGGGATGTCTATGGCCAAGCAACACTACAGTGTAGTCAAAAATAGCAACAATTACGAGGGTTGAATGAAAAGTAATGCCTCCACCTTCGTTACTTGGGTTTGGATGGGAATACAGTAGAGTCTCACTTATCCAACATTCGCTTATCCAACGTTCTGGATTAGCCAACGCATTTTTGTAGTCAATGTTTTCAATATATCATGATATTTTGGTGCTAAATTTGTAAATACAATAATTACTACATAGCATTACTGGATATTGAACTACTTTTTCTGTCAAATTTGTTATATAACATGATGTTTTGGTGCTTAATTTGTAAAATCATAACTTAATTTTGTATTTAATAAGCTTATCCTTAATCTCTCCTTGTTATCCAACATATTCGCTTATCCAACATTCTGCCGGCCCATTTATGTTGGATAAGTGAGACTCTATTGTATTTTAATAAATCAAATGCAGAAATAATCCTTATAATGTTCACTTTTCTGTGGTAGTTAAAGAGCACATTCTAAGGATTATTTCACTTTTCCGGAACCCCGGTGGCGAAGTGTGTTAAAGCGCTGAGCTGCTGAACTCGCAGACCGAAAGGTCCCAGGTTCAAATCCTGGGAGCGGAGTGAGTGCCCGCTGTTAGATCCAGCTTCTGCCCATGTGAGTAGATCAATAAGTACAGTTCCGGCGGGAAGATAACGGCGCTCCATGCAGTCATGCCGGCCACACGTCCTTGGAGGTGTCTACGGACAATGCCGGCTCTTGGGTTTAGAAATGGAGATGAGCACCAACCCCCAGAGTCAGACATGACTGGACTTAACGTCAGGGGAAACCTTTACCTTTACTTATTCACTTTTTCACATAATCATCAGACAATTGGATACATTTCTGCCAATGATGAACAAGTTTTCTGAAGCCTTCACAAAAGAAGTCGACACTCTGTTTCCGCAACCAGCATCTCACAGGACCCATTGTGCACAGATCTTCCGATAGCCAAGCAAAGCAATAATGTGACCCACACGTTCTTGTCACTGAAATCTTGACATGCAGATTATGCTTGAAATTTCTCTCTGAGTGATACGACGATTGTTCTGAATCAATCTGTCAACCTTTTGCTTGTGAAATTTGGTGGTGCTGTCACAGGATGTCCAATTCTTTGTCAGATGTTCCCACCTCAACATCTTTAAACTTACTCGCCCAATGATATACAGTACTCACATCAACACAATCACCATAAACAGCTTTCATTCTCTGATGAATCTCCTTTGGGGTGACACCTTCTACTGTCAAGAATTCAGTGACTGCACGTTGCTTATGTTGCATTGACCGACCATCTGCGCAGGGTTCCATACTTCGCACTTTAACAACACAACCATTCAATGCTAAGGCTTCCCACCAAAATGGAACTGTAGAGGAGAGTCTACTGAACAGGCCAGTATCTGCCACATACCAGGACTGCCATCTGTTGAGGAGTTACGAAGGTGGAGGCATTACTTTTCATTCAACCCTCCTATTAAGGATGAAGAAGGCAAAAATGAAGAAAGGCTGACGCTGATTGCAAGCGACTCACTTTGCATCAATTGCCATGAGTAGAGGGCATGACAAGAGGAGGAAAAAGAAATGGGGACTTTTCAAAGCAGTTGGAAAAAGTGTGAAGATTCATATCTGTATCAAATCACCCCAAAAGACCCCACTCCACTCCACAGATATGATTCAGTTTATTAGGATTTACACAATTAGAGTAGAGTCTCACTTATCCAAGCCTCACTTATCCAAGCTTCTGGATTATCCAAGGCATTTTTGTAGTCAATGTTTTCAATATATTGTGATATTTTGGTGCTAAATTCGTAAATACAGTAATTACAACATAACATTACTGCGTATTGAACTATTTTTTCTGTCAAATTTGTTGTATAACACGATGTTTTGGTGCTCAATTTGTAAAACCATAACCTAATTTGATGTTTAATAGGCTTTTCCTTAATCCCTCCTTATTATCCAACATATTCGCTTATCCAAGGTTCTGCCGGCCCGTTTAGCTTGGATAAGTGAGAATCTACTGGATATGCTCTTCATCTGAGAAGGAACGATGTTGAATTCCATGTTGTTTTCTTACTTCTGATACACAAGCAGGTTTAAGAAAAAGCACCCAGTTGGATGAAGTACTGCTGCAACTTTTAATTAGAAACACAGAGAATCCTAGAAAAAGCCTCCCATTTAAACTGACAGCCTGCATGGAACTCATAAGGAAGGAAAGAACAAAGAGAGTTGGGATAGAAACTGCCAAAAATGTGTCTTGCCTTTGAGAAGGGTTTTCTGCCTGCTCGACAACATAAAGCTTTCTGCGCAACGTTCAATCATGCGTTTCATTTTGGGACTCTTTTTGGGAACATTCATTTGTTTGTTTATCTTGCACCGAAAAGATGAGTCCTATACAAAAATACAGTTTGAGGTACAGAAAATCCAATGTGATTCCCATTGTGTTTTGCTATTTTTAACACAAAAAACGTGTTTTCTTCACCAAAAAAAGCTGATGTTATGTTGAGCCAATTACTTTCCCCTCCTGCAAAGCATCCAGAAATGTGAAGTTGCTCTTAGATGGTCCCCATTTTCACTCCTTTTTCTTTAATGACAAAACATGATGGATTCTACCCATGGGAGAAAAGCGGGATAGAAATGAATTAATAATAATTTAATAATATGTAAAGCAAAGTGAAGAACCTGCTTTGATTGAAGTCAAAAATCAAAAACTCCTCAAAGCACAGCAGACAAAAAACCAGTACAAGAAAACCGCACTACAAACTAGAGCTGACAGCTGGCACAACAAAACATTGCATGGAAAGTTCCTTGACAAAATTGAAGGAAAAGCTGACAAGGAGAAGACCTGTGATTTTGTCATACGAAATCCAGCATATATATCTCATTTGCTGTGTCATACAAATGTCAGTGTGTCAATTCAAAAAACCAGTACAAGAAACCCGCACTACAAACTAGAGCTGACAGCTGGCACAACAAAACATTGCATGGAAAGTTCCTTGACAAAATTGAAGGAAAAGCTGAAAAGGAGAAGACATGTGATTTTGTGATACGAAATCCAGCATATATATCTCATTTGCTGTGTCATACAATGTCAGTGTGTCAATTCAAAAAACCAGTACAAGAAACCCGCACTACAAACTAGAGCTGACAGCTGGCACAACAAAACATTGCATGGAAAGTTCCTTGACAAAATTGAAGGAAAAGCTGACAAGGAGAAGACCCGTGATTTTGTCATACGAAATCCAGCATATATATCTCATTTGCTGTGTCATACAATGTCAGTGTGTCAATTCAAATCCGCAGGATGTGGTGAGCTCCTGCTGTTAGCCCTACAACTCGCACTGCTCCATAGCATTGAACCATGGCAGTTCAGGTGGTATGAAACTGCATGAATTGTATAGTGTAGATGCTTATTATCTCTCCAGGGATGACAGGAATAGAAAAGCTTTGGAGGAGATGAAAGATGCTTTCTCTTCTCCTGCAAATCAGACAGTCCTCAAGTCCTGGCTCCACTACAACCGTGATTGGCAAGAAAGAAGTTGGCAACAAAGGCACGGAGGTATAAGGATTGGTTGTTGGCATCTTCCAAAGGAATCCTGCCAGTTTGTCTTGACCTGGCAATGCAAAGGGGCACCATGGAAGAGTGGAGAGGCTAAATGTCGTATCTTGTTTGCAAGATGCCAGCCCGCCAAGCTCCAGTTTTAGTTTATATTGGCAATGACAGGTAATGGCAATAGTAGACCAAATTTGCATTGCATAACAAGGATCTCTCCTGGCCTTGTCTTCTCGGTTCAGAAAGTGCAACCGGAGCTTTAAAACATCAGTGACAATGGTTAGTAGTTAGAGAGCAGCTGCAATGAATTACTGCAATGAATCACTCTGACCAGGAGTTCGAGGCCCGCTCGGAGACTATGTTTGTCTTGTCTTTGTTCAATGTTAAAAGGCATTGAATGTTTGCCTATATGTGTAATGTGATCTGCTCTGAGTCCCCTTTCGGGTGAGAAGGGCGGAATATAAATACTGTAAATAAATAAATAAATAAATAAATAATACTTCAAGACGGTCGCCACGGATGGGGACCTACAGCTGCACCCCCAGGTGGTCTTCCATGGCCGGAGGATCATGGTGGCCTTCAGCCAAGAGGGTTGTGACTCAGCTGGAACCTCAGAGTGACTCTGATGGGGATTATGGGATTCAGGTTCAAGACGACTCTGATGGGAATTATGGAATTCAGGTTCAGAGTGTTCCTGTTATGGAAGATGAGGAACAGGGAGTCTTTCCCACAACAGGGAATGGTGTTGATGATACTGAAACTAGCCAGGTGCAAATTGACTAAGAAAAGGAGGATAGTTCTCAATCTGATAGCCGCCAGCAGATTGATGCTAACAAGCTGGCTGGCCTTGATGAAACGGAATCTTTAGATCGAGCTGACTGTTTGGAATTCAAGGTTCACAGGAGTGTTAGAATAGCAAACAAGAAGGAGGTCAGAGGCCATAGAAATGCTTTCATGCTAGGCAAAGGGTATTAAAACAGTGTGTTGGGAGACAAACCTTTGTCAAAGCAACTTCTCACTCTCTTTCCCTACTTTTCCTTTTTCACCACTAACTTATCTTTCTTTGTACCTATATCTTTTCTTGCCACACCTTTTTATTTTATTTCCCCTTCCTATCACAATTGCAAGTAAGCAATTATGTTTTTGTTAAATCTTGTTGAAAATGAATACAAATTACTTATTTTTTAAAAAAAGCAACTTCTTGCTCAAGCCAAGAAGCAAGCTCTCGTTTTTCTGGATTATCTTGCAGCCTTTGTGTGTTCATGTTCATGGGACTTTGTCATGCTTTAATGGAACCCTGTTTATTCTTGGATTATTCTTTGAAGCCTTGTTTTGCAACAATCTTTTGGAACGTTGCTTTTGCTTTTTAAGAACTGTTTATTTTCTATTTCCTAATAAACTACAAAAGACTTCAACCTGGTGTGTGGCTCAGGCTGGAGAGCAAGCCAGCTGTAACCAGCTGCAATGAATCACTCTGACCAGGAGGTCATGAGTTCGAGGCCCACTCGGAGCCTATGTTTGTCTTGTCTTTGTTCTATGTTAAAAGGCATTGAATGTTTGCCTATATGTGTAATGTGATCCGCCCTGAGTCCCCTTTGGGGTGAGAAGGACGGAATATAAATGCTGTAAATAAATAATAAATAAATATTTAGCAAGGTGAAACTAGCTTGAGGTGCGACAAAGTGATTGAGAACATGGAGAATTGGAACCAAGCCTGTGTCTTGCTGGAGCGGCTGATGAACAACCACAAGAACATCCACCACGTGCCTTCTGGGAGAAGAGGGTCTCTTGGGAGAAGTTCTTCCACTTCCAGGAGGAAGTGGAAGCGGCCTTTGACAAGGAAGTAGAGAGGAAGGGGCTTCCCCAAAAGGCACTCTATTATATTTGTATTGAATAGTATGGCATAGATGGAACAAAATCCCTTGTCTTAAAAAAAAAGATGTGAGTGACAACAGTGAACAGTTAACCATTATTGGAAATCGTTAATCACCTATATATAAGAGAAGTTCATTGTTTCTTTTTTTAAAAAAATAGTTTTTATTAGGTTTTCAACTACAACTTAGCAGTGAAAGTGTGAGAACAAATGAGTTTAGAGACAAGGAGGTGAAGAAAATAGGCGGGAAGGGGGAAAGAAAAAAAGAAAAAGAAAAGAATTGAAAAAAGGGGATAATAATAATAAAAATAAAAGGTTTGACTTCCATCTCTTACACAGCTACTTTTAAAAAAAATCTTTTTTCTCTTGTTTCTTTGTTTTTCTTTTTTCCTCTTCGGTGTCGGCATCTTCTTTGCCTTCAGTCTATATCAACAAACCATCTATTTAAGTTAAATTAACACCTTCATTTGCATTTCTACCAAATAATTTTTTATCAGGTCCCAGTTTGTTTGCCTTTTTGGAATACCATAATTATTTTTTAATAGATACGTCAATTTATCCACATTCATTATTTCCAAAACCTTATTTAACCAGCAGCTTAACTTGGGGGATTTCTTTCTTTTTCCAATATTTGGCATATATTATTCTTGCTGCCGTAGTGAGATAGTTAAAAAGAATTTCTTTATTTTTATCATTTTCAATATTAAGCATCCCCAGGAGGAAATATTTTGGGTCCAAATCTATTTTAATTTGCAACATCTTTTGTATTGCTTTTGTATAGAAGTTCATGGTTTCTTATAAGAATCACAAGACATTAATTGGAGGCTGCAATGTTGTGCCTATTGCATTAAGAACATCCTGAGTAACATCTTGTTGATTACATATACAAACATCATCCCATCTTATACAAGGTGAACCTCCCTTCTCCAAAATACTAAAGAAGAGATGTGGTTTCTGGACTTGGAATACCTCTATTTGCATATATATTCAACTTCGAGATGGGACTCAAGTCTATTTTTTTTTCAAAAACCTTAGTTTCCCAATGGCCCTCAAAATTGTTTTTGAAATAAGGAGTGAGTGTTCCTCATTATAGCCTTTCCCAATTAAAACGCAACAAAAAAGACTCTTATCTTCTCATTATCATAACAACTGAAGTGTTACAGGTAACGGCATTACCCATCACACATTGCTGTAGATAACAAAGGAGGCTGAACACAAACAGTACCAAAAGAGCTCCAAAAGGCATGGTTCAAAGCCTATCTGTGAAATTTCTCTCTCAACAGATTTTGAAAGGAGTCTATGAAGTCATTTAAATAGTTCAAGATTTTCCCCATCTTGGCTCAATCCTTATAATCAGAATGGAAATGGCAGTCAAGAAATTAGAAGAAAAGAAGGACTCCAAAGAGCAGTTATGAAGGAACCTTGCCATCTGTCCAATAGATCCGATAGACAAAGTCACAACAACATCTGTTATAGAACTCCAATATGCTAATGATAACGTAGACTGTGCGCATTCAGAAGTAGACCTACAGACCACTCTAAATACCTTCACAGAAGCATACAAGAAGCTCAGCTTCTCACTGAACATCCAGCAATCACCAGCTAATCCCTCTGCAATGCCAGAAATACAGCTTAATGGTGTAATGTTAGAAAATCTTCACTGTTTCCGCTTCCTTGGCAGCCACCTCTTCACAAAAGTCAACACTGACACTGAAATACAGCACCGTCTGAGCTCTGCGAGTGCAGCACTTTTCTGGATAAAGCAGAGAGTATTTGAGGATTGGGATATCCGTAAGGATACCAAGATGCTTGTTTATAAAGCTACTGTCATCCCAACCCTCCCAACACCTTTTCACAAAAGTCAACACTGACACTGAAATACAACACCGTCTGAGCTCTGCGAGTGCAGCATTTGTCACGACCCAGGCTACAGAGCACCAATAACCATACGCAGAGGCCAGATTCTATCTAATATCTTTATTAAGGAAATATATAAAGTTAGTAAAAGCAAATGTAAAAGATAGTCCAGAAGCAGACCTTTCAGGAAAGGTCAAAATTAGTCCAAAGAAATAATGTCCAATATGAAATATTAAGGTCCAAAGTTGTAATCCAATAACCGAAACACTCACTTTGACAAGCAAAGTGAGGGGAGATGACAAGGTCCTTTAGTCCATGAAACTTGAGCGAGGCTAGGAAATAACTTGATACTTGAAACAAGGCTTGAACGTGGAACAAGGTAACTAAGAACAAGAACAAGGTCCGTGGAATAACTTGATAAATCCGTGGAACAAGGCAAGGATTGATCCTGGGAAACAAGGCAAAGTCCGTAGATAAACAAAGGCTGGGAAGCAAGGCGAAGGCTGGATAGCAAGGCAAGGCTTGAGCAGGAGCGAGGCTTGAACCGGAGCGCGCTGTCCAGACACAACTCGCTCCGTAGGCTGACGAATTGACTCCGCGAAGTTACTACGCGGGCAAAACACCTATATAGAGTCTAACTTTCCCACCGAAGTAGTTCTCTGGGAATCAGAAACGAAAGCTAAACTCTGAGACCAGATGTTAAACTCCTTAAAGATTCTCACGAGAAGCAGTCTTAATTGGCTACATTCTTAGCTGCAATTCTTGCACTCCTGCGCGAAGCTGAATCCAAACTTCTCTGTTGTTTACAAAACTCCCGGCGCAAGAACACGGGAGAAGTAGGCTCTGGGCTTGTTTGACATACTTCTGGGAGACAACTTTCTTGCAGGTGCAAGGTTCCCAGATCTGCCTGGGAAAGATCTGGCTGAGAGGAATCCAGTTCAGACTGGGAAGGTAAAAAACCCAAGTTTTCATCTTCATCAGGAATTACCATGTCCTGAGCAGGACTACAAGGCCCATGGGTCATCACAGCATTCTTCCGAATGAAGCAGAGAGTGTTTGAGGATTGGGATATCCGTAAGGATACCAAGATGCTTGTTTATAAAGCTACTGTCCTCCCAACCCTCCCAACACCTTTTCACAAAAGTCAGCACTGACACTGAAATACAACACCGTCTGAGCTCTGCGAGTGCAGCATTTTTCTGGATAAAGCAGAGAGTGTCTGAGGATTGGGATATCCGTAAGGATACCAAGATGTTTGTTTATAAAGCTACTGTCCTACCAACCCTGTTATATGCCTGCGAAACTGCACCACATCCAGAGCCGGAATTGAAAGGAGAAGCCTTTGCCTTTGTCTATGCATTATGTGTCACTGTATTTCCATTTGTAACAAGGTATCACATGTTTGCCTGTGTTTATTTATATGTTGTAATCTGCTCTGAGCCCCCTTGGGTAGAAGAGTGGAATATAAATAACAATAACAACAAAAACAATAAGGAAACTGACGAAACCATTGATCATATCCTCAGCTGCTGTAAGAAAATTGCACAGACAGGCTACAAACAGAGGCACAACTATGTGGCGCAAATGATTCATTGGAACTTATGCCTCAAGTACCACCTCCCAGCAGTAAAGAACTGGTGAGATCACAAACCTGCAAAAGTATTGGAAAATGAGCACGCAAAGATACTGTGGGATTTCCGAATCCAGACTGACAAAGTTCTGGAACACAACACACCAGACATCACAATTGTGGAAAAGAAAATGGTTTGGATCATTAATGTGGCCATCCCAGGTGACAGTTGCATTGACGAAAAACAACAGGAAAAACTCAGCCACTATCAGGACCTCAAGATTGAACTTCAAAGACTCTGGCAGAAACCAGTGCAGGTGGTCCTGGTGGTGATGGGCACATTGGGTGCCGTGCCAAAAGATCTCAGCCGGCATTTGGAAACAATAGGCATTGACAAAATTATGATCTGCCAACTGCAAAAGGCCACCCTACTGGGATCTGCATGCATCATCCGAAAATACATCACAAAGTCCTAGACACTTGTGACTTGTGATTTTGTGATACGAAATCCAGCATATCTATCTTGTTTGCTGTGTCATACAATGATGATGATGATGATGATGATGATGATGATGATGATGATGATGATGATAATAATAATGTATCACTTCCCTATCTCAGTAAAGGGGTGATTGAAGGAATACAGAGACAGATGCCAATTTGTTCCACCAATTCTCTTGAAATCCTGCTGGTATTTATTAAAGCTCCTCTTAAAAAAAAACCAAAGACCTTTAAAGTTCAGACTAGAACTTGGCACAGATGCACTTTCCAATAACATCAAAGCTATTACCCACTAGTGATTGAAATCAATCAATCAATTGATCGCCTCTGTATTAATACTTACTACTGCTCCTTACTAATATTATGTTTTTAATATTGGACTATTGCTCAAATATGTTTTGACATTTATGTTTCTTTAAGAGAAATAAGGCACCCTTCTTTGCACTTTCCCAGCATCTAAAGTTGCATTCAAAAATGCCCAAGGCTACAGAAGTACAGAGTTTCCGCAACTCTATTAAAAAGAAATGATATATTTAAAGAAAACTACAGGGCTTTCCAAGGCCCCAGGACACAGCTAAAATAGTCACTTGGATCTCACCTACAGCGTTCTCCCATTATGAGATAAAAGCCGTTGCACAAGAAACGGATCACAATTCTTTATAACAAAAAGGAATGTCATTGGGATCTGCAACAAAATGTTGTCCAAGGTTCCAGATAACCAATCAGTTGTGTTTAGTTTCAATCATGTTCGGCCAGTTTGGGATTTTGTTAGCGTCATGGGTTCAACCCTTTCCAATTTTCACCACCAAAGATATTATAATTCTGCAAAAGGTTGCATTTCCCCAGAGTTTGTTTTTTTCCAACTCTTTCATGTTTAGAAAGTAACTGCTCTCTCTCTCTTTTTCTATACAAGGATATATGCATGCAGAACAACTTTGCTATTGGTACCATTTGCTTCTTTTTAATCTTTCAAAAGGGAGCAGCAGGGTCGGACTGTACATTTCATTTCAGCCTCGATTCAGTGGATTTTGAAACTCCTGTGATGTCTCAGGGACCTTTGACCCATGACCCCGCAGCCATCATAGATCAAACTGAAGAGGATATGGGTTTTTCCCATCTCAGCAAGATTCTGTTCCATTCCAGATGTCCCCTGTTGACATTTTCGTGCCAAAGCCAATTATGGACGCCCTTGAAACAGAGCCTGGTTCCCCGGAAAGTGTTGTGTTTGATAGGAAGTCCTTTCTCAAAACACATCGCTCCCATAAGGAGTTTCTGAGACGAAGCGCGAGATTAGCGGAGAGAGACGATTGTAATTAAACCGTTTCCCTTGGGAAGTTTCGGGGAGGCAGGCATGTTGAAACAGCTACTTTCTCTGGGAACAATTGGGGAGTTAAACACCTGTTGGGGGGGAGCTTTTGAACTTCCATAAAAGTTCTGCACTGAGCTTTCCCTATTGCGGTGTCAACATGATTAATCAAAGAAGCACATCATCCCTTGTTTCCGAGCTCCTAAGCGGCCTTTCGGTGCGCTTACTCACGAGTAGACCGGGAGTTGCGTTTTCACTCCTGTTCAAGTTTGGACTGTGTTTCAGATCCACCACGAATTACCTTGCCTAGCCTCGAATCCTTGTCTGGACTTACTTCAAGAATCTCCCGGTGAATCCTTGCTCTTTCCCCACTCAAACTTCCAAAGAGTTTGAGTGTGTTTCGGTTATTGGATTGTAGACTTTGGACTCTAATACTGGACAATATAACTTCATTTATTTGGACTATTTTTGATCTTTCCTATAAGGACAATTGCTTGACTATATACTCTGCATACTTTTGTTTTATTCTTTTAGTGCTTTAATAAAGATATTAGATTGTTTATTGGCCTCCGTGTTGGTTTCCAGTGCTCACGCAGTCTAGGGGTGTTACAACTCCGCTCTAAAAGGACAGATGAACCGGAGCCCTTTTCAAGTCGGGTTTTTGTGACCTTTTTTTTTACTCCAAACTGATGTTCTGCTAAAGCAAATAAGGACCATGTTTGATGCTAAACTCAAAGAACAATCAGGAGGAAATGCATGCAAAGTTATGCAGCTGTAACAGAATGACCCACTTTGAGGGTGTTTACCAAGGATCTACCCAGACATGTACATTTTTTAAAAGACAGGTAGTTCTTCTTTCGGGAGCAACCAGCTTTACAAATGTTTTTACCCTTGTTTTTCCAAAACAACTTTGCCAAAATACATAAAATAAAGTCAGCTGGGCAGTGGATCCAGCTTTTAACCCAAGCTTTAAAACAGTGGTTCCCAACCTTTTTTGACCAGGGACCACTTTGACCAGGAACCACTCTCCAACATTAGTACCAATGATACGGTGCTAAATACCCTCTTATACCTTCTAGAAATATGATCCAGATTCAGATGAATCCCAGAGAAAGACACATAAACAAAATACTGTATATGCTCGAGTATAAGCCGACCCGAATATAAGCCAAGGCACCTAATTTTACCACAAAAAAACTGGGAAAACATTGACTCCAGTATAAGCCGAGATATCAATAAAATTACATTAATTGAGGCATCAGTAGTTTAAATGTTTTTGAATCTTTACATTAAACTGTAATTTAAGATATGACTGTTCAACTCTGATTAAATCATTATTTTCATCTTCTTACATACGTAAATGTGCTTACGTATCCTTTTAATAATAATAGAGTGAAGTAATAAATGTAGTAATAATAATAAATGCAGTAAAATAATAAATGTAATAATAGAGTAAAATAATAAATGTATTAATAATAATAAAATAGAGTAAAATAAATGTAAAAGTAACAACAATAGAGTAAAATAATAAATGTAATAATAATAATTAATAGAGTAAAATAATAAATGTAACGATACCAATAACAGAGAAAAATAATAAATATACCATATATACTTGAGTATAAGTCACCTCTGTTCAACTCTGATTAAATCATTATTTTCCTCTTCTTCAATGTAAATATGCTTACGTATCCTTTTAATAATAATAGAGTGAAATAATAAATGTATTAATAATAATATATGCAGTAAAATAATAAATGTAATAATAAATAGAGGGAAATAATAAATGTATTAATAATAAAAATAGAGTAAAATAAATGTAAAAGTAACAACAATAGAGTAAAATAATAAATGTAACAATACCAATAATAGAGAAAAATAATAAATATACCATATATACTTGAGTTTAAGCCAACTCTGTTCAACTCTGATTAAATCATTATTTTATCTTCTTCAATGTAAATGTGCTTATGTATCCTTTTAATAATAATAGAGTGAAATAATAAATGTATTAATAATAATAAAAATGGAGTAAAATAAATGTAAAAGTAACAACAATAGAGTAAAATAATAAATGTAATACAGTAGAGTCTCACTTATCCAAGACTTATCCAAAATTCTGGATTATCCAACGCATTTTTGTAGTCAATGTTTTCAAAACATCATGATATTTTGATGCTAAATTCGTAAATACAGTAATTACTACATTGCATTAATGTGTAAAGAACTACTTTTTCTGTCAAATGTGTTGTTAAACATGATGTTTTGGTGCTTCATTTGTAAAATCATAACCTATTTTGATGTTTAATAGGCTTTTTCTTAATCTCTCCTTATTATCCAACATATTCGCTTATCCAATGTTCTGCTGGCCCGTTTACGTTGGATAAGTGAGACTCTACTGTAATAATAATAGATTTAAATAATAAATGTAACAATACCAATAATAGAGAAAAATAATAAATGTACCATATATTCTCGAGTATAAGCTGACCCAAATATAAGCCCACCAGGACCCTCACCCAAGTATAAGCCAAGGAGGGTTTTTTCAGTCCTAAAAAAGGGCTGAAAAACTAGGCTTAAGCTTGACTATATACAGTAAAATATCACGAGTGCCAAACAAGTCCATAAAATCCCATGCGCTTTTACTCTGTAAGATAGAAACATGATGACAGCTTCCAAACCCAATATCCTAGATTTCCCTGTTTATCCTTTTGTCAACTCTCCATAGGCGACCAGGAAAATGGATATTGTAATCTTTCTGGAAAGGGATTTAATTGTCATTCCCTTTTATTTTCCGGAGGAACATGTTACAATAAGCCAGATCCGAGGAGCAATGCCTCCTCCATTATTTCAGGGGCCGGGTTTACGAGACACAAAAGGCAGATCAACGAGCCGAACGAGAGGAAGCGGGGACTTACCGATGTGTACAAGTATCCTTCGCTGTTCATGGCTAAGTAGAGTTTTGTCTGGACGCCTTGAATGGCCACCACTCGCAGTCCCACCGGTATGAGGTTAAACAAAGCTAGGAAGGAAACAGAAGGATTATTAGTCTCTCCGGCTTTCGGCAAATATTCCTGCAAGAGCCATTTGGGGGAATGTTTAAACTTCATTTCAGAGAGTGTATTTGCTCTTGAATCTGCCATGGCCCTTCGAAATGGACCAAACCAGGGGTCCCCAAACTAAGGCCCGGGGGCCGGATGTGGCCCTCCAAGGTCATTTACCTGGCCCCCACCCTCAGTTTTATAATATAATATTTTATATCATTTTAAATAATATAATATATTGTATATACATATAATATTGATAATAATATTATAATGTTATACAATATAATACTAATAATGCCATATAATAATATTAATTACATGATACATATTACATATAATATTACAATATAGTGGTATAGTTCAATATAGTAATATATAATGCTAATATTGTGCTATTATTAATAATTATTATTAATATTGTGGGGACGAGAGACAGGGCCTTCTCGGTGGTGGCTCCCCGGCTGTGGAACTCCCTCCCCAGTGACATTCGGCAGGCCCCATCCCTTTTGGGGTTCAGAAAAAAACTGAAGACCTGGCTATGTACGCAGGCATTTGAAGAATAAGCATGTGTTGGCTTCGACGCGGTCTGAATTACGGCTCTTGTATAAGGTCTGGTGGATGAATGGCATAAGCACTTTGCATTGTTTTAAACTTTGCATATTGTATTTTATGACTGTTTTATGACTGTTTTAACTGTTTTAATCGTTTTAGTTTATTGTATAACGGCATCAACTGCCGCTTGTAAGCCGCCCTGAGTCCCCTTGGGTGAGAAGGGCGGGGTATAAATAATTGAAATAAACAAACAAATAAATAAATAAATGCTAACAATATAATATATTGTATGTACATACAGCTGCTCTGAGTCCCCTTCGGGGTGAGAAGGGTGGGATATAAATGTAATAAATAAATGTAGTAAATGAATAAATAAATAATTTTAGACTTAGGCTCACCCAAAGTCTGAAATGACTTGAAGACAGACAACAACAACAATCCTAATTAACTTGACTATCTCATTGGCCAGAAGCAGGCCCACACTTCCCAATGAAATCCTGATAGGTTTATGTTGGTTACAATTGTTTTCATTTTTAAATATTGTATTGTTCTTTCGTTGTTGTTGTTTTGCACTACAAATAAGACATGTGCAGTGTGCATAGGAATTTGCTTGGGTTTTTTTTTCTCTTCCAAATGATAACTCGGCCCCTCCACAGTCTGAAGGATTGTGGACCGGCCCTCTGCTTTAAAAGTTTGAGGACCCCTGGACCAAACCATCTTGAGCTGGAGAACCGAGGTCGGACTCCAATTTCTTCTCTGATTCAGATAGTGTTAACTTTTTTTTTTACTGGGGTGATTGTGATAGCAGTCCCCAAAAGTGCTGCTTAGGGGGGGATTCTGGGAGGGATAGTCCAAGCAAAGACGTCAGTCACCCTGAGTTGAGGATGTGAGGATCCAGTCTAAAGGATTTTGATTCCATTTGTATGTTAAACTCTTATACTAGCGGTTACTTTTGATCAATTGCACCTGCATGGTTAATTTTTTGATATAGTTTCAGGGTTCACCCCCATTTTAAGGTTCTCCCCCATGATCTCATATGGTAGCACTTTTAACTTCCTCCATGTTTACAAGCCCCACTTAGCACACTTTTGCCCAGTTTATTGCTGTATTTTAACCTGTGTTTTATTAATGACTAGCTGTGCTCGACCACGCGTTGCTGTGGCGAAGTATGGTGGCATGGAAATTAAAGTATTGAGGAATTGGTGGTAGTTAAGGTAAAGGGTAAATGTTTCCTCCTGACATTAAGTCCAGTCATGTCTGACTCAGGGAGTTGGTGCTCATCTCCATTTCTAAGCCGAAGAGCCGGCGTTGTCCGTAGACTCCTCCAAGGTCATGTGGGATGACTGCATGGAGCGGCGTTACCTTCCTGCCGGAGCAGTACCTATTGATGCACTCACATTTGCATGTTTTTGAACTTCTGCTTTGGCAGAAGTATTTATGAATTTAGCACCAAAATATCACGATATATTGAAAACATTGACTCCAAAAATGCATTGGATAATCCAGAATGTTGGATAAGTGAGACTCTACTGTAATTACTACATAGCATTACTGCGCATGGAACTACTTTTTCTGTCAAATTTGTTGTATAATATGATGTTTTGGTGCTTAATTTGTATAACGATTACCTAATTTGATGTTTAATCGGTTTTTCCTGAATCCCTTCTTATTATCCAACATATTCACTTATCCTTCCGGACTGTTTATGTTGGATAAGTAAGACTCTACTGTATATTGATAATCTTACATTATCTGCTTAGAACTGGATTATATGAGGCCCCTTCTTCACAGCTGTATAAAATGCACACTGAAGTGGATTACATGGTAGTGTGAAGTCAAGATAATCCAGTGCAAAGCAGATAATATAAGATTATAAATGGGTTATATAGTTGTGTGGAAGGGCCTTGAGTCTACACTGTGATATAATCCAGTGCAAATTAGATAATCTGTGGAAGAAGCCTAAGTGAGGTCTAAATCTGCCTGTCCCCTAACTGAACCCTAGCTGTCCCTGTGCTGAGTTGGTTGCTAGAAGACCAAGTGGGCAGAGATTAGCCCTCTAAACTGGCAGCAATTGGATAAAAACAATTATTGCTCTCACTCTAATTAAGACTTTATTTTTCTTTTCTTTTTGTTGTATCGACCTAGTGGTGTGGATTATGGGTTGTGTTGTCAAATTTTGAGGTTGGGGTGGGGGGGGGGGCTGTAGTTTTGTTGTTTTGTGGGTCGCCGTGATGCCATCACTCATTTATATATATAGATTGTGACTTTATTTTATGTCTTTTTAATTTACATTTGCACATTTTTATTTGGTACATTATATGCAGATACACTGACCATGTAATGCAGTTATAACTGCACTGTATTTGCAATGAAGATTCAGCCTTAGTGGCCCTGATTGTGGTGGACGGGATTCATCAAGTCTATCTACTCAGCCCTGAGTGTTGAAAATTTGAAATTTTCCTTATGGATCGCTTTCTCATTTCCTTCCTCTATGGAGATGATTTGTGTCTGATGTGTGCTTTTTGGGAACAGGGATTGTGCCAGGCAAAACGAGGGGGCGAAAAACTTCTCCTGGCTGGAGAATAATAATGGGGGAAAAAAACAAAATCCTAATCCAAAGCAAAGTGACAAGCTGCCCCAGATCTCCATGGAGATAACATTTGGACAGGTTTTGCAGAAGGCACTAACCACCTCTGCGAGTCGATCAAATACTCAATTGTTTCTCTCTTCCAGTTGGAATGAGCAAATGTGCCCACAATGGATCTCCAAAAGCCACTCATATGGACTAGCAGGTTGTGTCAGCCAACTGGACAATCCCATCTCTATAGTAAACTAGCTGTGCCCGGCCACGTGTTGCTGTGGCGAAGTATGGTGGTATGGGAAATAAAGTATTGAGAAATTGGTGGTAGTTAAGGTCAAGGGTAAAGGGTTTCCCCTGACTCTGGGGGTTGGTGCTCATCTCCATTTCTAAGCCAAAGAGCCGGCGTTGTCCGTAGACACCTCCAAGGTCATGTGGCCATAGGCATGACTGCACGGAGCGCCGTTACCTTCCCGCCGGAGCAATACCTATTCATCTACTCTCCTTTGCATGTTTGTGAAGTTTAGGGTTGGCAGAAGCTGGAGCCAACACTGGTCCCCCAATTCAAACCTGCGACCTTTCGGTCCAGAAGTTCAGCAGCTCAGCGCTTTAACACGCTGCGCCATCAGGGGATATTATTTCCTAAAGGTAGTCAATATACAATATTTCTGATTGGTTTTTTTTGTCTGTTGGAGGCAAGTATGAATGCTACAATTAGGGAAAATGATTAGCATGTAATGGCCTTGCAGCTTTAAAGCCTGGCTGTTTCCTCCCTGAGTGAATTTTTTGTTGGGAGGTGTTAGCTGGCCCTGATTGTTTCCTGTCTGGAATTCCCTTGCTTTCAGAGTAGTGTTCTTTGCGATATTTTATGTGCTTCTACAGATAATATAAGATTATAAATGGGTTATATTACCTTCCCCATTTCGGCACATTCTGCACTTTGCCCGGGTTCTATGAATTAGTCTCCTGTTTTTAATATTGTATGCTTCATGTTGATTTTAACGATTGTTTTTACTGATATTGATGTTTTTATTGGGATAATTGTTTTATTGCTGTGTCATTGATATTTGATTGTTTTATCGGGCAAGGCCCCATGTAAGCCGCCCTGAGTCCCTTCAGGGAGCTGGGGTGGGGTATAAAAGTTGTTATTATTATTATTATTATTTATTATTATTATTATTATTATTATTATTATTATTATTATTATTATTATTATTATATAGCTGTGTGGAAGTGCCTTGAGTCTACACTGCCATATAATCCAGTTAAAATCAGATAATCTGTATTTTATAGGCAGTGTGGAAGAGGCCTAAGTGAGGCCTAACTCTGCCTGTCCCCTGGGCTGAGTGGGTTGCTAGGAGACCAAGTGGGCGGAGCTTAGCCTTCCAACTGGCAGCAATTGGATAAAAACAATTCTTCCTCTCCCTCTAATTAGGACTTTATTTTTCTTTTCTTTTTGTTGTATGAACGTAGAGGCATGGATGAGGGGTTGTGCTGCCAAGTTTAGTGTTTCTGGGATGTGTAGTTTTGTTGTTTTGTCCTAGGCTGAAATTTCATTACCCTTTTATATATATAGATAGACTAGCTGTGCCTGGCCACGCGTTGCTGTGGCGAAGTATGGTGGTATGGGAAATAAAGTATTGGGGAATTGGTGGTAGTTAAGGTAAAGGGTAAAGGTTTTACCTTACATTAAGTCCATTATAAATGGGTTATATAGCTGTGTGGAAGGGCCTTGAGTCTACACTGCCATATAATCCAGTTAAAATCAGATCATCTGTATTTTATAGGCAGTGTGGAAGAGGCCTAAGTGAGGCCGAACTCTGCCTGTCCCCTGGGCTGAGTGGGTTGCTAGGAGACCAAGTGGGCAGAGCTTAGCCTTCTAACTGGCAGCAATTGCATAAAAATAATTCTTCCTCTCCCTCTAATTAGGACTTTATTTTTCTTTTCTTTTTGTTGTATGAACGTAGAGGCATGGATGAGGGGTTGTGCTGCCAAGTTTAGTGTTTCTGGGATGTGTAGTTTTGTTGTTTTGTCCTAGGCCGAAATTTCATTACCCTTTTATATATATAGATACTTACTATAGGTACTTTCTTCCTCTTTGGTTCCATCGATCGTTCCATCTGCTTGCAACTGTAAGTGATACCCTTGTCGGCTGTACAATTTCGTTACAATGCCTTTAAGCTGTGGTTCTGGAAGAAAGCAAAGCAAAGTGAAAAGGTTAGCGCTTGAAAGCCAAGCAATAATAAAACAAGGCAAGGAAAAGGCTGGTTTAGTTCTCCCTAGAAAGAAAACACACAAAGTTAGAAGCTCCGATTTTACTTGCACGACTTAGGATCAAGCAAAGAGCTAAAACACCGCTGCAAAACGCGGGAGGCTTTCGAAGACAAATCTTGTGCTTGGGAAAATCAGAATTCCAGAAGCATGTTAGATGGTTGAAGGACCAAGATCTGATCTCCATTAAGATTAGAAATGCATAGGCAGTCGGCTTTTTTTCATCAGCTGTGATTCAGCAACGGAAGATGAGGGGAAACAGTCTTGCTCAAATGACAAGGTGGAAAGAAAAAAGAAAATTGTGTACCAGTCAAAAACCAAGTCCATAGCTATAGTTAGCAGTCGTGTAGGTCAGACTCAGAGATTGAAGAAAGGAAACATATGTCAGCCTTCAGTTACAGACAAGAATAAGGCTTAACATCCTGATGAGCTTAAAAACCCATCTGATTTTTCCCGTTGGTTCCAAAAGATGCAGGAAAAAAGAAGGAGCAAAGTAAATTGACACACGGAATCAGCAATTTCAGTGAATGCATCTGATGAATGCCAATTATTCTTGATAATTGTGGATGACATCTAAAGATAGATCAGTGGGATCAGTTATAATCAATTTGTGTCTCCCGTGTCACTGGGATGGGGAATCCACTTTGATTTTTAGTTTGAACCTTAAAGGAGTTACCCAAGTTGCTGAAGCTATTTTGGAAACAAAGTTCAGCACTCTGGATAGTTCAGAGGAAATTCCAGAGTGAATTCACCACGCCACGAAGCATGGAAGTTACCAGAATCATAAGATGCCTGGAAGAAACATGCGAAATATTTAATAAATACAAATTTAGGTAGGGTATTCTATTCTTCAGACATTAAAAAGAAGCGATGAGTAGCGATATATATATGGATGAAAGCTTAAACCCTGTAGAGGAATTCAAGGATCAAGAAGGCAGAATAATCGCTGTGAAAATTGGCACAGATCTTGAAAAAATACTAGTTTGTAACATATACGTACCAAATGGCCCCAAACGAAAATTTGTTAAATTACTAAGACAAAAAATAGATCAAGCTGAATTTGACCCTATTATAATTTTAGGGGACTTTAATGGAGTCTTGGATATTAACTTAGACAAATCGATTAAACCAAGAAGAAAAAATAATAATACCCTCCCAAAAAAATTTAATACAGTTGAAAGAAGAGTATGATTTACAAGATATTTGGAGATTAAGAAACCCAAATCAAAAAGATTTTACATTTTATTCTAATCGACATAAATCATGGTCTAGATTAGACATGATCTGGGTATCCAAAAGTTTAGTAACCAAAATAGATGAAATAAAAATACTAGCAAGGGACTTATCAGACCACAGCCCATTAATTATGAATATTAATAAAAAAAAGAAATTCACATATTGGAAACTTGATAGCAATCTGATTAAAAAAGAAACTGATATAAAAAAGATTAAATTAGTGACTAAAGAATATTTCCAATGGAATGATAATCAGGAAACCAGTCCACAAATAATCTGGGACGCTTACAAAGCAGTAGCAAGAGGTTTTCTAATACAGCAAAAGGCTCTGAAAAATAAATTAAAAAATCAGAAACTATTTGATTTACAAAAGGAAATTAATATTACAGAAAACCAATTAAAAAAAAGACCGGTAAATGTGAAAATTTTGAAAAATTTAGAAATATTACACAAACAGAAAAAAATAGAATTAGAGAAGCTAGCCAATCAACTAAAATGGATTAGACAAAATACATTTGAAAATGCGAATAAGCCGGGAAAGTGGCTCACAAGAATAAGAAAGAAAAAAAATAAGCAGCAAATCACAAAAATCGAGACAAAAGGGAAAGAGGTATACACAGACGAAGGAATAAAAGAGGAATTTGAGAGATTCTATAGAGACCTCTACAAAAAGGACCAAATTGATCCAGAGCAAATAGGGGAATATCTAAGTAATCAAAAATTACAAAAAATAACAGAGGATCAAGATGCCTGGAAGAGACAACAAGGGCCATCTAGATCACCCTCACTATTATGTAGGCCAGTGATTCTCAACCTGTGGGTCCCCAGATGTTTTGCCTTCAGCTCCCAGAAATTTATTCATTTACAGTATTTATATTCCGCCCTTCTTTCTCACCCCGAAGGGGAAACAGGGCGGATTACAATGAACACATATATGGCAAACATTCAATGCCAACGGACAAACAACATACAGTATAGACAGACACAGAGGCATTTAACATTTTTTTCCAGCTTCACGATTCTGGCCACAGGGGGAGCTGTTGCTTCACTGTCCACTGGTGGCTGTACTTCCTCATTCCATTCCTCGTGTTTTGCTGGCAGTTTTATGATGTTGTAAATTAGTTAAATTAGCCTCCTGCATAAAGCGTACCTAAATTTCCCTAACTGACAGATGCAACTGTCTTTCGGGGCTGCATAGGTCAACAGCAAGCCGGGCTATTTAATGGTTGGGGGCTTAACCCGACCCGGGCTTCGAACTCATGACCTCTCGGTCAGTAGTGATTTATTGCAGCTGGTTACTAGCCAGCTGCGCCAACGGCTGGTGAACTGGCTGGGATTTCTGGGAGTTGTAGGGCAAAACACCGGGGGACCCACAGGTTGAGAACCACTGATGTAGGGCCATACAATTACAGAATCCCAAAAGATGCCCATTGACTTCTGCTTAAAGACTCAGAAAAACAGAGAGGTCACCATCCTCTAAGTCAGCACCATTTAACACTCGGGAAGTTCTTCCTGATGTTTAGGTGGAATCCCTTTTGTCACAATTCATTCTCTTTATGTATTTACAACATGAGATTAGAGTGTTGGAATAATTTCTTTACTCAACAGATTGTCTTGAGCCCATTTGATACACCCAGCTAAAGCGGATCCATTGAAGCAAGTGGAAATATATGTCAACATTGACTTATCAAAGGTTCCATTTGTCTACTATTACAGTGATTGTCCTATCATCTATCTATCTATTTCAGTGGTTCACAACCTGTGGGTCCCCAGATGTTTTGGCCTTTGACTCCCACAAATCCTAACAGCTGATAAACTGGCTGGGATTTCTGGGAGTTGTAGGGCAAAACACACAGGTTGAGAACCACTGATCTATCTCATCCTCTTAATGTGCATTGAAAATGGATTCGGTTTTTTTAGAATTTGGACTGAATTTTTCTGGGACTTTGCCTCTCCAAAGAAAAGTCAATGCACATACCAAATGTTGAAGTTTCCCTGGATCATCTAATCTAATCTAAATCTAATCTATCTAATCAAATCTAAATCTAAATCTAACTCCATAATAAAAGTAAAAAACTGTATGTGGCACGGGTGTCTCCTCACACAGACAGCCTCCGGCCTTCATAAACAAGCTATAGTTCCCAGTTCTGAGGAGCCAGCAAGTCACTCTTTTCCACTGACATTGCGGTTACAGCGAGCTCCATGAACATGTAGCCCAACCCCTGCCAATGTCCTTCCCAAACACTATAGTCCACCACCCAAGGAATGCTTTCATTTGGAAACAATTTCATCCTAGATTTTGCTTTTTCTTCCACCACAGGCAGGCATTGCCGAGAAATTTGCATGACCCCGCCTACTCCCCTTGCAGGGTTCTCCATTGCTGGGAAATTTGCATGACCCTGCCTATTGCCCTTCCCTTTTCAATCTCTCTGCATAACAAACAGAACAAAACTGAGCTGCAAGTAAACTTACTGGAGGAGTTTGGGGATTGACTGAACATGATGGAAGTTGTAGTTCACCCTGCATCAAGTCAGAGCACTGTCACTCCTACTAGAGAATTTAGAGGAGTTGTAGTTCACCTACACTCAGAATGCTATGAAGCCAAACAAGGATGGGTCTGGACCAAACTTGCCATGCAGACCCGATATGCCCAGATTTGAATACTGGTGGGTTTGGAGGGGAATTGGCCTGGACATTTGGGAGTAGTAGGTACTGGGATTTATAGTTCACCTGCAATGAATGAGCACTTTGAACCCCACCAATGATGGACCAGGGCCACACTTGGCACACAGAGCCCCCATAACCAATAGAACATATTGAACAAGTTTGGGGAAAAGGGAGTTATAGTTCACCTGCATCCAGAGAAATAGTGATCCCCACCGACAATTGGCCAGGACCACACTTCACACAGAGAAGCCTCATAACCGACTGAACATACTGCAGGTGTTTGGAAGGGGCCTTGATTTTGGGAGTTGTAGTTCACCTGCATCCAAAGAACACTGAACCCACTGAACTTATAATACTGGTAGGGTTTGGGGAGGATTGAGCCACGATTCTGGGAATTGTAGTTCACCCACTCCAAACAGAATATATAACACTAGCTGTGTCTGGCCACGCGTTGCTGTGGCGAAGTATGGTGTTATGGGAAATAAAGTATTGAGGAATTGGTGGTAGTTAAGGCCAAGGGTAAAAGTTTTCCCCTGACATTAAGTCCATTATAAATGGGTTATATAGCTGTGTGGAAGGGCCTTGAGTCTACACTGCCATATAATCCAGTTCAAATCAGATAATCTGTATTTTATAGGCCTAAGTGAGGCCAAACTCTGCCTGTCCCCTGGGCTGAGTGGGTTGCTAGGAGACCAAGTGGGCGGAGCATAGCCTTCTAGTTGGCAGCAATTGGATAAAAACAATTATTCCCCTCCTTCTAATTAGGACTTCATTTTTCTTTTCTTTTTGTTGTATCAACCTAGAGGCGTGGATGATGGGTTGTGTTGTCAAATTTCGAGGTTGGAGGTCCTGTAGTTTTGTTGTTTTGTCGGTCGCCACGATGCCATCACTCATTTATATATATAGAAGATTGAAAGTCAAATAATTCCTTTCTCAAATGACCCAGGCATTGCCGGGTCCCCAAGCTAGTTCACTTCTAAAGTTGGCTCTTTTGGTGTGCCTCCTAAACCTCCAATAGTCAGAATATGGAAACCAAGAACCTTCTCAGATGCCTCAGGCCAATCTTGCCATTATCTCATTAGAGGAGAAACCCTTCTGCCTTGCTGCTCTCCCAAATCAGGTGTGTATTTAAACAATAACACTAAACATATGTCCAACCAAATGGACACAAGCCACCTTGCTGTGTTCGATGTGGGCAAATGAGTCCCCAGGCTTCAGTGCAATGGCTTTCGGAGATAAAGAAATGCAACCCCACAGATGGTAACAAAAGTTTGTCACTTTTCAGAAAAAGCCAACCCACACATGCCCCAAAGATGTTATTGTAGAGGGACCTGTCTTGCTTCAAAAGCCAAAGGAGTTAGTGATCATACTACAACAAGCCACCAAAACGGAGCGAAATGGCAAGCTTCCTTTGCCAGCTGCAGCCACAGAAAAGCAGTGTTTTTGCACATCATTCAAACAAGATCCAAATTAATGCACACAGCTTTACTGAAATTATGTAGCACTGTTGGTGATGCATATGGATGATATGATGTTATTTAGTCTTATTCAGGGTCTTTGCATAACATATGAATCTGTATTTTACGGACTGTTGCTGCTGCTGTATCCTTCAAGCAATTTCTGATTTATGGAGACCCTATTTATAAATATACTAGCTGTGCCCGGCCACGCATTACTGTGGCGAAGTATGGTGATATGGGAAATAAAGTATTGAGGAGTTGGTGGTATTTAAGGTAAAGGGTAAAGGTTTTCCCCTGATATACATTATCTATATATATAAAACAATAATGAAATTTCGGCATAGGACAAAACACTAAACTTGGCAGCACAACCCCTCATCCATGCCTCTACGTTCATACAACAAAAAGAAAAGAAAAATAAAGTCATAATTAGAGGGAGAGGAATCATTGTTTTTATCCAATTGCTGCCAGTTGGAAGGCTAAGCTCTGCCCACTTGGTCTCCTAGCAACCCACTCAGCCCAGGGGACAGGCAGAGTTAGGCTTCACTTAGGCCTCTTCCACACTGCCTATAAAATACAGATTATCTGATTTTAACTGGATTATATGGCAGTGTAGACTCAAGGCCTTTCCACACAGCTATATTACCCATTTATAACAGACTTAATGTAAGGTAAAACCTTTACCCTTTACCTTAACTATCACCAGTTCCTCAATACTTTATTTCCCATACCACCATACCACGCCACAGCAACGCGTGGCTGAGCACAGCTAGTATACATATAATATTGATAATAATATTATCATTTTATACAATATAATACTAACAATAATATCATATAATAATATTAATTATATGTTATATATTACATATAATATTACAGTATAGTGGTATAGTTCAATATAGTATAATGCTAATATTGTGCTACGCTAATAATATAATATATTGTATGTACATACAGCTGCTCTGAGTTCCCTTCGGGGTGAAAAGGGTGGGATATAAATGTAGTAAATAAATGTAGTAAATGAATAAATAAATAATTTTGGACTTAGGCTCGCCCAAAGTCTGAAATGACTTGAAGACACACAACAACAACAACAATCCTAATTAACCTGACTATCTCATTGGCCAGAAGCAGGCCCACACTTCCTATTGAAATCCTGATAGGTTTATGTTGGTTAAAAAAAAAATCATTTTTAAATTTTGTATTGTTCTTTCATTGTTGTTGTTGTTGTTTTGCACTACAAATAAAATATGTGCAGTGTGCATAGGAATTTGTTCGTTTTTTTCCCCCCAAATGATAATCCGGCCCCTCAACAGTCTGAAGGATTGTGGACCGGCCCTCTGCTTTAAAAGTTTAAGGACCCCTGATTTAGACCATGCTTACAAGAATGGCATAATAAAGCATAGCAACAGCTTGGAACCAAAACACAGATGTGCCGAGAAACTATAGTGCCGGAATGAATAAAGTCTTGGAAAATACAGACATAGATATACATCTCCCCGCCTCAAATCACCATCTGTAAGCAAAACCTACAGGTCTACGACTGAGAAATATGGTGGGTTAATCCCATACATGCCTCACATATTTGCTGACGGAAAGGGTCATGGTTAAATGGGTAGAACAGAGATTTTGCAGGAAGAAAATTCAGGTTTGTTCACGGATATCTCCTGGTAGGAACTGTTTCTCAACTAGGGTCTCTCAACCTTTTCTGTATGTTCCTTATATTACATTTTTGCTGATTTTCTCCTGATGGGTTGTGCTGTTTGTACATGCCTATGCTTAAATTAGAACGATCCATCAGAAACTTGATTACTAACACAACAAGCAAATGCTCAGCTTGCATCTTTCCCCCACATTTGGTTTAATGCCTCTGTTTTGCTTTGAATAATATTGTTGCAGACTGACGAATGCCTGACTTCAAGCTGCCTCCCTGTCATTATTCTTTAAAAGTAATGTGAAAAGACCCAAACAAGTACATTTCTGACGGATGCATTTGTTATTGTTTCTAAATGGAAAACACCCTTTAAAAGCCAAGAATTTGATTAGTGACCTTTCTCAAACCTTGGATATTTATTCCAATGTGAGATCATTGGATAAAGAGAAGGACATAAATATTCTCACAGATAAATACTGTATATACTCGAGTATAAGCCTAGTTTTTCAGCCCTTTTTTTAAGACTGAAAAAGCCTCCCTCGACTTATACTTGGGTGAGGGTCCTGGTTGGCTTATTTTTGGGTCAGCTTATACTCGAGAATATATGGTACATTTATTATTTTTCTCTATTATTGGTATTATTACATTTATTATTTTTCTCTATTATTGGTATTATTACATTTATTATTTTTCTCTATTACTGGTATTATTACATTTATTATTTTTCTCTATTATTATTGGTATTATTACATTTATTATTTTTCTCTATTATTGGTATTATTACATTTATTATTTTTCTCTATTATTGGTATTATTACATTTATTATTTTTCTCTATTATTGGTATTATTACATTTATTTTTTTCTCTATTATTGGTATTATTACATTTATTATTTTTCTCTATTATTATTGGTATTATTACATTTATTATTTTTCTCTATTATTGGTATATTACATTTATTATTTTTCTCTATTATTGGTATTATTACATTTATTATTTTTCTCTATTATTATTGGTATTATTACATTTATTATTTTTCTCTATTATTATTGGTATTATTACAATTATTATTTTTCTCTATTATTGGTATTATTACATTTATTATTTTTCTCTATTATTGGTATTATTACATTTATTATTTTTCTCTATTATTATTGGTATTATTACATTTATTATTTTTCTCTATTATTGTTGCTACTATTACATTTATTTTACTCTATTATTATTACAGTAGAGTCTCACTTATCCAACATAAAGGGGCCAGCAGGTTTATAAACCTGATAGGTTTATGTTGGTTAAAATTATTTTCATTTTTAAATATTGTATTGGTCTTTCATTGTTATTGTTGTTGTTTTGCACTACAAATAAAATATGTGCAGTGTGCATAGGAATTTGTTCGGGTTTTTTTTTCAAATGATAATTTGGCCCCTCAACAGTCTGAAGGATGGTGGACTTTAAAAGTTTGCTTTAAAAAGTTTGAGAACCCCTGTTTTAAACAGAGGCTGGATGGCCATCTGTGAAGGGTGCTTTGAATGCAATTTTCTTCCTTTTTAGAAGGCAATTGGACTGGACGGACCACCTTCTATGATTCTATGGAAATCAGGATGTCTGTGTTTTCATGTCGAAACGAAATGCAAAGACAACACACAAAACAAGAATCAGAACAGGGAAATGTTATTCCTGCGCCTCCATTTCATTTTCGAGTGCCACGTCCTGAGTGGGTATGCCAGGGTACACGAGAGATCGGGAAGCGGATCACGTCTCCCGATGACATCCAGAAACAAGGATGTGCGTGTGGAAATCAATGGTGCCGATCAGCCAAATTGGGTGTGCGTAGGTGGCATGCCCGGATCCAGAGAGATTAATAAGCTCCCGGTGCATGCCGAAGCCTCAGCTGCAGCTGAATGCAAAATCAGAGTGTCAGGCATAGCCAGGGCTTGAGGATAAGCATGAAAAAGGAGAAGAGAAAAGACCGTTTGCCACCGAATCCGTGGCATTGGCGGCCCTTGTTAAAATGGTTTGTTATTGGGAACCATTCAAAATGCTAGTCATGCCCCATAAAGCCCTATCTGGTTTAGAAGTGCTCTGCCCACTCCAAGCACCAACTGCATCTTGGAAGGGAATCTATGAAGAAACTAGACAAGATCCTCAAGTGTAAAGATATATAATTGAATACAAAGATCGGGCTTGTTCATGCCTTCATATTTTTAATATGGTCAGCTTCTAGTCTAAGGAAATTCAGCATCATGCCAAGTTTTTAACTTTGTGGTTTTAAAATACACTATAGTTGTATTCTCAATTTGCTTCTGGTATGATAAATAAATAAATATTTATAATTTTTAGACATGATTGTGAAAACTGGACAGTGAAAAAAATTGATTGGAAGATAATCAATTTGGTTGAAAAGTGGTACTGAATTTATTTATTTATTTGCAGTACAGTAGAGTCTCACTTATCCAAGCTAAATGGGCCGGCAGAAGCTTGGATAAGTGAATATCTTGGATAATAAGGAGGGATTAAGGAAAAGCCTATTAAACATCAAATTAGGTTATGATTTTACAAATTAAGCACCAAAACATCATGTTATACAACAAATTTGACAGAAAAAGTAGTTCAATACACAATAATGTTATGTTGTAATTACTGCATTTATGAATTTAGCACCAAAATATCATGATATATTTAAAACATTGACTACAAACATGGCTTGGATAATCCAGAGGCTTGGATAAGTGAGGCTTGGATAAGTGAGACTCTACTGTATTTATATTCCGCCCTTCTCACCCCGAAGGGGACTCACGGCGGATTACAATGAACACATATATGGCAAACATTCAATGCCAACAGACAAACAACATATATCACACACACACCAATTTAACAAAGTTTCAGCCACAAAAACAAAGTTTCTGAAGTAGAACAATGACTTTCACAGTAAAGACAACCCAATTTAACAGGAAATAAGACTTTCAAACCAGGAACAGATTTCTGCAATTATTAAAAAATGGTTTATTATAAAAGCTATGAAAATTCGCCAAAAATCAGAGGATAAGGGAAACGTTCCAAATTTTGGTGAGCTATCAGTGTTAAATGTGTTCTACCACTGTACCAAGTTTGAAGAAGATCACTCAAAAAATGAGGGTGGGAGAGTCCTGTAAAGTCCTCTCCCTCTGTGCTGTTTTTGGGAATTGCGCATGCGCGTCCGCCATTAACGAATTAATTTAGACAATAACGAATTTTCGTTAATTTCGAATTTTTTGGGGGGCCAAATTCGGAAATACCTTCAAAAACGAAACGCTGGCGCCCCCTGCTTTTGAAACGAGTTTAGAATCAATTTTTTCATGGATCGCTCAAGCCTAATAGACAGACACAGAGGCATTTAACTTTTTTTTTCCAGCTTCACGATTCCGGCCATAGGGGGAGCTCTTTCTTCACTGTCCACTAGTGTCTGTACTTCCTCATTCCTTTCCTCGTGTTTTGCTGGCAGTTTTTATGATGTTGTAAATTAGTTAAATTAGCCTCCCGCATAAAGCGTACCTAAATTTCCCTACTTGACAGATGCAACTGTCTTTCGGGGCTGCATAGGTCAACAGCAAGCCGGCTATTAAATGCTCGGGGGCTTAACCCGACCCGGGCTTTGAACTCATGACCTCTTGGTCAGTAGTGATTTATTGCAGCTGGTTACTAGTCAGCTGCGCCACAGCCCGGCTGCCTTATGCAGGGCTGCCTTTGACAAGTGTTTGGAAACACCATTTGAAACCAGCTGATTTACAAAATGGTGCTGGAGAAGAGGCTCATGGATACCATGGACAGCTAACAAGACTAATAAGAACAAGGCACTAGATCAATGATGGGCAAGCTTTTGCGCTTGGTGTGTCAAAATTCACCAAAAAACCTAGCATGACTTGGGTGGTGTGTCACTTTGAGAAAAAAACCGTAATTTCGCAATATGTATAGTTTAAATAACAAAAATGTATCATTGTAATACAGTAGAGTTTCACTTATCCAACATAAACGGGCCGGCAGAAGCTTGGATAAGCGAATATGTTGGATAATAAGGAGGGAAAAGCCTATTAAACATCAAATTCAGTTATGATTTTACAAATAAAGCACCAAAACATCATGTTATACAACAAATTTGACAGAAAAAGTAGTTCAATATGCAGTAATGTTATGTTGTAATTACCATATTTATGAATTTAGCACCAAAATATCATGATATATTGAAAACACTGACTACAAAAATGCGTTGGATAATTAGAACGTTGGATAAGCGAGTGTTGGATAAGTGAGACTCTACTGTAGTAATTACTGTATTTACGAATTTAGCACCAAAATATCATGATGTATTAAAAACATTGACTACAAAAATGCGTTGGATAATCCAGAACATTGGATAAGTGAGTGTTGGATAAGTGAGACTCTACTGTATATAACTGTATTTAATAAATCAAAAACTATTTACTACCATTATTTCCATGTATGACAATCTATGGTGCCTCTCGCAGTTTCCATATTGATTTCTCTCTATTGTAGTTTCAATGTAGTCATGAATAATGAATAATATAATAATAATTTAATAGTAATAATATGATAATATACTACAATAATAGAATGATATATATACAGTAGAGTCTCACTTATCCAACACTCGCTTATCCAACGTTCTGGATTATCCAACGCATTTTTGTAGTCAATGTTTTCAATAAATCGTGATATTTTGGTGCTAAATTCGTAAATACAGTAATTACTACATAACATTGCTGCGTATTGAACTACTTTTTCTGTCAAATTTGTTGCATAATCTGATGTTTTGGTGCTTAATTTGTAAAATCATAACCTAATTTGATGTTTAATAGGCTTTACCTTAATCCCTCCTTATTATCCAACATATTCGCTTATCCAACGTTCTGCCGGCCCGTTTATGTTGGATAAGTGAGACTCTACTGTAGTAATTACTGTATTTACGAATTTAGCACCAAAATATCACGATGTATTAAAAACATTGACTACAAAAATGCATTGGATAATCCAGAACATTGGATAAGTGAGTGTTGGATAAGTGAGACTCTACTGTATATAACTGTATTTAATAAATCAAAAACTATTTACTACCATTATTTCCATATACGACAATCTATGGTTGTTCTTCCAGCAGCAGGCAAACCATTTATTATTATTATTATTGACACAAAGACATAATATGACACAGCAAATGAGTTTTTTTTGCTGGATTTCCTATCTCAAAATCACAAGTCGAACACTTCCCAAGTGTTTAGGACTGTGTGATGTATTATTATTATTATTGTTATTATTATTATTTTATTGTATGACACAGCAAACAAGATAGACATGCTGGATTATTATTATTATTATTATTATTATTATTATTGACACAAAGACGTAGTATGACACAGCAAATGAGATTTTTGCTGGATATCGTATCACAAAATCACAAGTCGAACACTTCCCAAGTGTTTAGGACTGTGTGATTTATTATTATTATTATTATTATTATTATTATTATTATTATTATTATTATTATTATTTTAGCCCCCAGTGGCACAATGGGTTAAACTCTTGTGCCAGCAGGACTGCTGACTGAAAGGTTTGTGGTTATTATTATTATTATTATTATTGACACAAAGACGTAGTATGACACAGCAAATGAGATTTTTGCTGGATTTCGTATCACAAAATCACAAGTCGAACACTTCCCAAGTGTCTAGGACTGTGCGATGTATTATTATTATTATTATTATTATTATTATTATTATTATTATTATTAGCCCCCGGTGGCACAATGGGTTAAACTCTTGTGCCAGCAGGACTGCTGACTGAAAGGTTGGTGATTCGAATCCAAAGAGCGGGGTGAGCTCCCATCTGTCAGCTCCAGCTTCCCATGCGGGGACATGAGAGATGGTAAAACATCTGGACGTCCCCTGGGCAACATCCTTGCAGACGGCCAATTCTCTCACACCAGAAGCGACTTGCAGTTTTTCCAGACACAAAAAATTATTACTATTAATATTATTATTATTCCAAGTGTCTTTTGAGAACGAATAGTTTTTTTCAAAGAAAGCTCTTTTACGAGCATGCTTCTCTTTTTCGTATCACTCATTATTTAGTTCCATAGCCATATGCCTTATAATTGTTTTTGTATTCTGCATTTTTAAACGTACAGTAGAGTCTCGCTTATCCAACGTTCTGGATTATCCAAAGCATTTTTGTAATCAATGTTTTCAATACATCGTGATATTTTGGTGCTAAATTTGTAAATACAGTAATTACTATATAGTATTACTGCGTACTGAACTACCTTTTCTGTCAAATTTGTTGTATAACATGATGTTTTGGTGCTTAATTTGTAAAATCATAACCTAGGCTTTTCCTTAATCCCTCCTTATTATCCAACATATTCGCTTATCCAACGTTCTGCCGGCCCATTTATGTTGGATAAGTGAGACTCTACTGTATTATTATACTGTAGTTTGTAAGCCACCTTTCATCACTGTCTTGGGGGGGAAAGTAGGATATAAAGGAAGTTAGTAAATATTATTTTGTATATATATTCTTTGGACAGGCAAATATCCTAAAAAGGACAATCTGCCACTGATTGCCATAAAGAGGCACCAAGTTTGGAAGAAAAGCCGGCAATGAAAATCACAAAGATGTTGCCGGGGAAGAGTCAAGAGAAAACAAATTAGCATGCACTTGTATAGGTATTTTGATGCTCAGAGGGAACAAGAAGAATGAGAATGATAAGAAGAGGGAAGGAATGATTAGAAAAAGGAAGCCAATATGGCTTTTAATGGTTTCAGACAACAAAGGCTTGTTTCTCTCAAAATGTCCTGGGTGACATAATTCCAGACAAGACTACCTTGCAGGGTGGTTGGGAGGACACAACGATATCTGATTCATTTGGAGAAATGTAAGGATTTATTATGTAAACAAGAAAGGATAAAAAGGAGTTTGTGCACAAAAGGATGCTCATTGCTTTGGGTGTTTCTGGGGATGATGCATCCCATTACCCTCAGGACTCTACACACCATCATCCCCGTCAAGCACATTCAATAACCAGCACCCTTGTAGGATACTAGGTTGAAGTATTGGTCCTCCAAAACATTTTCCTAGCAACCCAAAAGATAGTTGCATCTATCAAGTAGGAAATAAGGTACCACTTATAAAAGTGGGGAGGCAAGTTTAACTAATTTATGTTAGAATGAGGAAGTGCCGTCACAGTGGATGATGAAGCAGCTGCTCCCCCCTGTGGCCAGAATTGAACATCCCCTCAGGAGAAGGTTAAATTGCCTCTGCGTCTGTCTCTGTCTCAGTTCTATGTGTATATGGGCATTGAATGTTTGCCCTCTATGTACATAATGTGATCCGCCCTGAGTCCCCTTCAGGGTGAGAAGGGTGGAATATAAATACTGTAAATAAATAAATAAATAAATAAATAAATAAATTTCCTACTCCGAAATCCATAGATAGGCAAAAGGCACGGAGGCACATTTTGATCCTCGGGCATGGAAAGGTGCACTAGGAAATCATTAGTGGTATTTTTGGAGATATGATGGAGGAACATATTCTGCTTTTCCCCTAACCCATCGCAATCTCCAGATATTTTGGTCTAAGTCTTCATTAACTCCCATGCTGCCTAGGAATGCTATTTGTTGAAGTCCAGATTGCCAAATCGGGGATGATGGGCTCTATCTAGGAGGGAATCTCCTGTGCCAAAAGAGTTCCTGTGTAGACAATGGCATAGATTTTGGCACATACAAGTATTATGCTCATCCCATAACAAGGTACCTTCCGTGCCAGAAATCTATGAGGACATACAAATTCTTCTGATATAATTGGAGGTTCATCTGATCTAAAAGTCAGGCAGATATTTCCAGTGTTCACAAACAAATCTAAGGCAAAAAACATACCTTGCTTTTTCAACCTGGAAACAAATAGTCACAGATAGATACAGTATCCCTGTACATGGAGATCCTGTTGTGCTGTTTTGGTCCCCCCACATCCCTCAATCCACAGATTGGATTAAACCTGTGCTATGTATTTGTTAGATCCTTCCACAGAATCATAGAATCACATTTGCAAGAGACTCCAAGAGTCATCCAGTCCAAGCCCCTCTTGCCATGTAGCAAAGCACAAAGAATTTGCAACAGATTGCCATCCAGTCTCTGTTTTAAAATCTCTCAAAGCTACTGGTCACTAATGCCATCCAGTTTTTAAATCTAAAAGGTCAAGCTTAACCAAACAATCATCCAACCAAGCAAGACATCCACGGAAGACTCAGGTCTTCTGATGGCGCGAAGCAGACTACAAAGAACTCCGATTAATTAGCCGACAGTGACAAATATGTTTCCACAAAGCATGTGGCATATGTATCACATTGTGGTGTTGTTATCTTGAATGGAACTACGGACTGACTCAGGATAAGGCAGCTGCACTGCATTAGCCCATCTTTTGCATTGGGGAAAATTTTATTTGAGAAGTCTTCCCTTATCACAGGAAAAACCAGTTGGCGTCAAAGCAAAAGGTCTACCATCTTGTTTGTCACCATTGCCAACCAGATGCTGGTGAATGTCAACGGTTTCAATGTTTTTTAAATACATTATGGTGTAAGCTAGCCTTCCCTGACCTTATGTTGTAAAGTCTAAACCACCACTAAGTGTCATAATTGTGGATAGACATGTTCTCCTTCTTCCTTGCAATTGTTCTCTCAACCTTTAGAGTGGTTTGCTGGACTTCCATTCCCAGAGAAGCTCCGATAGTCATCATTCACCACCACCAGGACTTCTGGGAGGGAAATTCAACAATATTTGGGGGACCAGAAAGGTTAAGGACAAATGGTCAACAGCAACCAATGGTCAGCCAGTGGTCAACAGCAGGCTGAAGACCCTTAAGTCAGTGAGAGCAATAAACCTACTTTGAGCTTTAGTCCAAAGTAAGGATGTTGAACCTGTGTTTCATAAATAGGTTCATCACATTGGAGAGATCCCTTAACAGGCTATCAATCCAAATCCACTGCACTGGTGAGTTGAAAATGAGAGATTTAGGGAGGCGAGGAGTCCTACTAGTTCAGACCAACATATTTTTCTCTTGGGCCTTCTTCTGTCCTGAAATGGCCAAAACAGAAGGCTATTGGAAGTTCCCCAGCCACATTGAGCAGCAGCAATGGACATTCTTTTTCATGCTTGCATCTTTAACTATCCCAGGTGATGTTCAAAATATATCTGAATAGCTTTATAAAAAGCTCAGAGAGCAACACAGAAGGGACCTTCCAACCCACATTAAATTGGCAATATTAGGCACAGTTTAAATTTTGTGTGCGTGTACCCAAGGAAGGAATGGCTTTCATGGAAGCAGAGGAGTCAAAAGGAGCTCTCCATGGTGCTGAACCTGAACCTCATCAAAGGCTTGGAAGAACCCTCCATGGTGCTGAATACCAACCCAACTAGGACTTAGAGCAGTGGTTCTCAACCTGTGGGTCCCCAGGTGTTTTGGCCTACAACCTCCAGAAATCTGAGGCAGTTTACTAGCTGTTAGTATTTCTGGGAGTTGAAGGCTAAAACATCTGAGGTGCTGAATCCCAGTCCCCAACTAGGATTAGATGACCTCTCCATGCTGCTGAATCTCAGCCTCCAACCAGTACTTAGATGAATCCCTGCATGGTGCTGAATCACAGTACCCAACTAGGACTAAGAGGAGCTGTTCATAATGCTGAATCCCAACCCCCAACCAGGACTTAGAGGAGCTCTCTGTGGTAGTGAACCGCAGTCCCCAACTAGGACTTCAAGAATCTGTACCTGGTGCTGAATATCAGTTTCCAACTAAAAATTAGAACTCTCCAGTGTGCTAAACTACAGCCATTGACTGGGATTAGAAAGGAGCTCTCCATGGTGCTGAATCCCAACCCAACTAGGACTTAGAGCAGTGGTTCTCAACCTGTGGGTCCCCAGTTGTTTTGGCCTACAACCTCCAGAAATCCCAGGCAGTTTACTAGCTGTTAGTATTTCTTGGAGTTGAAGGCTAAAACATCTGGGGTGCTGAACCCCAGCCCACAACCAGGACTTAGAGGAGTTCTCCTTGATAGTGAACCACAATCCCCTACCAGGACATAGAGGAGCTCTCTGTGGTAGTGAACCGCAGTCCTCAACTAGGACTTAAAGGAGCTCTACCTGGTGCTGAATATCAGTTCCCAACTAAAAATCATAGGATCTCTCCAGTGTGCTAAACCACAGCCATCGACTGGGATTAGAAGGGAGCTCTCCATTGTGCTGAATTCCAGCCCCAACTAGGACCTTAGAGGAGCTCTCAGTGGTGCTGAACCCTAGTCCCCAATTAGGACTTAGATGAGCTCTCTACAGTGCTGAACCCTAACCCCAAACTAGGGCTTAGAGGAGCTCTCAATGGTTTTGAACCACAGACTGCAATCAGGACTTAGAGGAGCTCTCCATGGTTCTGAACCATAGCCCGCAATTGGGACTTAGAGGAGCTCTCCATGGTTCTGAACCGTAGTATGCAATTGGGACTTAGAGGAGCTCTCCATTGTTCTGAACCATAGTATGCAATTAGGACTTAGAGGAGCTCTCCATGGTTCTGAACCATGGCATGCAATTAGGACTTAGAGGAGCTCTCTGTGGTTCTGAACACTTGTCCCCAACTAGTTCCTATTAGAACCAAGAGGCACAACAGGTGAAAGGGCACTTGGGCCAGGGCTTCCCCTGGGCTCCCTCCCCAGGGGCCTGGCTGGACCCACCTGGTTTCCTCCTCCGCCTCTTCTTGGAGCCAAAGAGCTTGACCCGGGAGAAGACGCTGAGCTTCTTCTTGTCAGCACAGCTGGTCTTGGTCTTGCTGGGGCTGGAGACGCACTTGCAGGCATTGGACTTCTCGCGCTCCCTGGCCTGCCTCTTCTGGCGGATCAGGGAGCTGGCGATGGCCGCTGCCATGGCCGCCACCCTGGAGGCTCAGGCGGAGGGGCTGCGGGCGCTGCTGCCTTGGGGGGGGACCCCCGGCATGCTGCTCTCGCCGCCCCACGGAAAAGAAGGGAGTCCCTGCGCGGCGGCCGAGGAAGGGGCCAAGCCGCCTCCCGCCCACCGCGGAAAACGGGGACCGGAGAAGTACCGGAGAAAGAGGGAGACCAGGGGGCCCGAGAGGCCGCTCCTCCTTCCTGGCCCTTGGGGTGAAGAAGTCGAGGAGAAGGGCTCTGTCTGGAACTGGAGCCCCAAAGGGTTCGGGGAAGTTGTCGCTCAGCCAAAGAGAAGAAGGAGGCGACCAAGGCCGACCAACAGGTCCCCAAAGGAGGTCCCACAATGCGCCTCCTCGGAGCCCTGGCGCAGCATCTTGCTTCTAGCACACAACTAAGACTCAGAGGAGCTCTCCACGGTGCTGAAACCTAGTCCCACCAGTCCTCTGCAGTTCAACCTGTTAGAAGACGGTTCAGATGAGAAAAGAAAGGACTGGGGCAGGAGAAAGAAGCCTCTGTTGCGCGCTTCTCTTCCTTGGCAAGGTTTTCTCCAACCTCCAATTCCGACAAGAGCGCTTTCTCAAGAGGGGAGCAGCTTGTGCCGCAGCATTTTCTCTCTCTCTATTTCTTTCTCTGCCTCTGAGCTTCTCCTCGCCTTCCTCCTGGTCCTTTTCTCCAACGCCTTTCTCTACCTCTCAGAGAGCTCTGCAAAGCCAAGGAGGAGGGAGGCTGGGTTTTCCTTCGACAGCAGCAGCGAAGGCACCTGCAAAAAAGCAGCAGCAGCAGCAACAGCAGCAACGAGCAACAGAGACTGCGCTCTCCTCCTCCTCGGAATAGAGAAAGGGGGGTGAGAGAGAGAGAGAAAAAAAATAGAGAGCCCTCCCCTCCTGTTTCCTCCTCCTCCAATGCACAGAATTGGACTCAGTGCACAAGGGAGGAAGAGAGAAGAGAAAGGTTTGTGGGAAGGGGATTGTGTGAGTCTGGAGGAAGCAGCAGCTGTGCCTAGGAGAGGAAGCAAACCTTCCTGGGTTGGTTCAGCTATTCAGAACCAATGCTTTCTCTCTCTCAAAACAGAGGGAGGGAGGGAGCCAGCAAAAGCACCCAAACAGACGTGACTTGGGTGGGAATTTGGGAAAGGCTGGCAGGAGCTGGCCAGGCAGAGCAGCTGGAGAGAAGAGGAGATGAGCCCGGGTTGGCGGAGGGTCTAAAGGGCCCTGAGAAGCCCACCAGTAGATAGCTGTGATGCCTTCACAGCATCAGGAGAGGGTGGTGGAGAGGAAAACAGCTGGATCCAGAGGTGGATCCAATGTGGCAATGAATCTGCTCCTGCTTCTTGGACTGGATGGTCCATGAGGTCTCTTCCAACTCTATGATTCTAGTCACCATTTGGGGCCCTTGGTGGCACAGTGTGTTAAAGTGCTGAGCTGCTGAACTTGTGGACCAAAAGGTCCCAGGTTCAAATCCCAGGAGCGGAATGAGCGCCCGCTGTTAGCTCCAGCTCCTGCCAACCTAACGGTTCAAAAACATGCGAATGTGAGTAGATCAATAGGTACTGCTCTGGCGGGAAGGTAACGGTGCTCCATGCAGTCATGCCTATGACCACATGACATTGGAGGTGTCAACGGACAACGCCGGCTCTTCGGCTTAGAAATGGAGATGAGCACCAACCCCCAGAGTTGGTCACGACTGGACTTAACGTCAGGGGAAACCTTTACCTTTACCTTACTCACCAAGGTGCTGAATGCATTGGAGGGATATAGAATCACAGAATCCTAGAGTTGGAAGAGACCTCATGGGCCATCCAGTCCAACCCCATTCTGCCAAGAAGCAGGAAATCGCATTCAAAACATCCCTGACAGATGGCCATCCAACCTCTGTTCAAAAGCTTCCAAAGAAGGAGCCTCCACCACACTCTCTCAGCTCACAGCTCTCTCTCACAATGAGGAAATTCTTTCTAATATTCAGGTGGAATCTCCTTTCTTTCCTGTAGTTTGAAATCATTGTTCCATGTCCTGGTCTCCAGGGCAGCTAAAAACAAGCTTCCTCCCTCCTCCCTATGACTCCCTCTCACATATTTATACATGGCCCACTCATGTTTCCACTCAGCCTTCTCCTCTGCAGGCTAAACATGCACAGATATTGAAGGGCTTGTTCTCCAGACCCTTGATAATTTTAGTTTCCCTCCTCTGGACACATTCCAGCTTGTTGACATCCCCCTTATATTGCAGTGCCCACAATTGGACACATTGTGATTCCAAGTGTGGTCTGACCAAGGCAGAATAGAGGGGGAGCATGACTTCCCTGGATCTATACTCCTATTTATGCAGGCCAAAATCCCATTGGCTTTTTTAGCTGCGGCATCACATTGTTGGCTCATGCTCAACTTGTTCCCCACTAGGACTCCAAGATCTTTTTTACGGGCTGTGGCGCAGGCTGGTTAGCAGCCAACTGCAATAAATCACTATGACCAAGAGGTCGTGAGTTTGAGGCCAGCCCATGTTGGGTGAGCACCTGACAATTAAAAAAAAAATAGCCCCTGCTCGTTGTTGACCTAAGCAACCCGAAAGATAGTTGCAGCTATCAAGTATGAAATTTAGGTACCACTTATATGTGGGGAGGCTAATTTACGACACCATAAAAATCACCCAGCCGCCATTGGAATGAGGAAGTTGCCGTCGCAGTGGATGATGCAGCAGCTGCTCCCCCCTGTGGCCGGAATCAAGCATACCCTCAGGAAGCTGGAAGCTGGAGAAGGTTTAAATTGCCTCTGCGTCTGTCTCTGTCTCTGTTCTATGTTATATGGCATTGAATCTTTGCCTTATATGTGTACAATGTGATCCGCCCTGAGTCCCCTTCGGGGTGAGAAAGAAGGGCGGAATATAAATACTGTAAATAAATAAATAAATAAATGTACTGCTGTCAAGCCAGGCATTGTCCCCCATTTTGTATCTTTGGTCTTCATTTTTTTTCTGCCAAAGTGGAGTATCTTGCATTTGTCCCTGTTGAACTTCATTGTGGTAGTTTTGGTCAACCATCTCTAATCGGTTAAGATCGTTTTGAATTCTGCTCCTGCCTTCTTGAATATACCTCCCAATTTGGTTTCATCTGCAAACTTGATAATCAAGCCTTCTAACCTTTCATCTAAGTCATTAATAAAGATGCTGAACAGAACCAGACCCAGGATGGAACCAGGATGAAGAGGAAGCATTGGGGAGAATCACCCTTTCAGTTTGTTTGCTTAACCAATTACAGATCCACCTAACCGTAGTATTGCCTAACCCACATTTGACTATGGTTCAGCACCTTGGGGACCTTCCACAGTCAGAGTAAATTCACTACCCCAGTCACAATACAACAACCTACTGGGCTGAGTACAAGCAAAAAGTCCAAAACACCATCTCAGACTCTACAAATAGAATAGTAAAAGTAGAAAGACGTCATGGTTATACAAGGAAAGGATCCTGAAAGGTTGCCTGGACCATCCAAGTCCATCATCCTTAGTTACTGATTTCTTACTTTTCACAAAGAGAGATCCAAGCAGAAACACGTCCCTGTCGTAGTGGAGCCGGAGTTGCTCTTCTGAACGATGCATTCACGAATCCCGCTGCCCGTATGTGATCACTGGCTATGTTGATTGGAAAACTCTGGGAATATTAGTCCCCAAACAGTAAGTTTTCCAGCTTGTGGAGGAGAACAGCAGGAGTTTAAATATGCAACACAGAGCTGGCATTTTAGTAAGGTTTCCTGCAGGAAGGGCTTCAGCATTGTGCTTTCTTGTGCAGGCTTGACTGTAAATGCCTCAGGCAAAGACATTTTGTTTCTTCTTTTTCTTCTTTGGCTTCTGAAACTTGACTCGTTTTTCTACTCCCAAAAGAAAAGGCCGAGCTGAAGACGTCATCCATGACTTATCATTTGCAGAGAGAGGAGAAGCCAGGTCAGATTTCCACGAGAATGCCTCAGCAATGGAATTGGGTTGGGACTTTCTGGTTCCGATTTTGGAGAAAACTGATCCAAAAGTGGCTGGATAGATGAAAGTCCATTCTGCTTTTCAAAGTCCTGTTGCTGTTCATTCATAGAATCATGGAGTTGGAAGAGACCTCACGGGGCATCCAGTCCAACCCCCTTCTGCCAAAAAGCAGGAAAATCACATTCAAAGCACCCTCAACAGATGGCCATCCAACCCCTGCATTTTTCAGAATGAAAAAGTGTTTAGTCTTGTCATGTAAAAAGATAAAATCCCAGAGTTGGGGCCTCTTGGGCCATCAACCCTCTGTTCAGTTAGGATCTCCAGCTATTTCTTCTTGCAATGTGGACACAAAGCAACTATTGATACAGTAGAGTCTCACTTATCCAACGTAAACGGGCCGGCAGAACGTTGGATAAGCGAATATGTTGGATAATAAGGAGGGATTAAGGAAAAGCCTATTAAACATCAAATTATGTTATGACTTTACAAATTAAGCACCAAAACATCATGTTATACAACAAGTTTGACAGAAAAAGTAGTTCACTACGTAGTGATGCTATGTAGCAATTACTGTATTTACGAATTTAGCACCAAAATATCACGATGTATTGAAAACATTGACTACAAAAATGCGTTGGATAATCCAGAACGTTGGATAAGTGAGACTCTACTATAGCTAGCTTGATTAGCATTGAATGACCTTGCAGCTTCAAAGCCTGGCTGCTTCCTGTCTGGGGGAATCTTTTGTTGGGAGGTGTTAGCTGGCCCTGATTGATTCATGTATGTATGCTACACTCGCGCAGGATGAGCACCCCTTATCCAAAATGCTTGGGACCAAAAGTATTCTACATCCCCCCCCCCCAATTTTGGAATATTTGAATATATGGTAGTCTCACTTATCCAACATTCACTTATCCAACATTCTGTATTATCCAATGCAGTCTGTCTTTTAGTAGTCAATGTTTTTGTAGTCAATGTTTTCAATACATTGTGATATTTTGGTGCTAAATTTACTTGAGTATAAGCTAACCTGAATATAAGCCCACCAGGACCCTCACCTGAGTATAAGCCGAGAAGGGTTTTTTTCAGTCCTAAAAAAGGACTGAAAAACTAGGCTTATACTCGAGTATACACAGTAAGTGTTTGTCTGTCGAGCCAAGGTTTCAACCTCTGCTCAGCCATTGGTGATCTTGGGCAAGGCACACTCTCTCAGCTTCAGAGGAAGGCAAAGCCTCCTCTGAACAAACCTTGATATAGATATTTTTATTGTGTCAGAAGCAACTTGAGAACATATGCAAGTTGCTTCTACTGTGAGAGAGTTGGCCGTCTATTGCCTATGGGATGTCTGGATGTGTTAACATCCTGCTGGGAGGCTTCTCTCATATCCCCACAAGCTAGAGCTGACAGACGGGAGCTCACCCTGTCTCACGGATTCGAACTGGCAACCTTCAGATCAACAACCTAACCTTCAGGTCAGCAGTTCAGCCGGCACAAGGATTTAACCCACAGCATCACTATGAATTGGTAACGACTTGAAGGCCAAACGATGTGTGGTGGCAACTCCTTCTTCAGAGATCTTTAAACAGAGGCTGAATGGCCATCTGTCGGGAGGGCTTTGTGTGTTCTGGGTTTTATAGTCCAAAAGGCCACTCTCCCTCCCCACACACATTCTGAAAGATTAAACCTTGAGAAAGCAAACTGCTTCCTTTGACTAAGTTTATCTTTTCTTGTCATTTGAAGCTTGGGTGCTTTTGGAACAATTATTTTATGTGAAGGAGAAAGAAAAAAAAAACATTCTTCAGCGATTGCTTTGTATTCTCAACTGCAGTGTTTAAGCAGACAATAGCACTATAAATTGGCTTTAAAAATATAGACACATCTGCTGCCATTTTACAAAAACTTCCAATTTCAAAGTATTTTCCTCTTTAGTTTTTACATGGCACATGGGGAGGCATCTAGGCCTTTCCTCAAACATTAGGATCCTCTCCTTTCCATAAGAAACTCTCTTTTTTAAACCATGGGGAGAGAAACTAAGAAAATTACAGATTGGGACATAAGGTATATTTTTCTCCCTTTACGGATTGATATTCCAATGATAGTCTGGGAAAAAAATGATTGATTTGGAGTTGCTGGAACATGCTTTCCCGCTGCAGGGCGTTGGTTCCACGAGTAATTTGATCATTTTGCATTTGGAGGCTATGATATGTCTCACTCTCATGTTCTTTCGGATATATAACCGCATGCACAAGGAATATTTGGCTGGGAAACATACTGTTTCGCTTACATACAATATAAGCTTGAAAGAAAGGCAGACAGACGGAAAGAAAGAGTCTTGCGGATACAACATGTTCGCAATGTCATTTCGAGGTGACCGCTCAAAGCCTTGGACAGAAATCCCACTAACCCTATGGATCTCTGGATCAACATAAACTGGGATCATATATTAATATAAGAAAAATATACTTTGGGAATTAAAATCTGCTAAATAGGTTCTGAAGTTGGAACTTTAATGCTCCCACACAAACTTTGGCTGGATCTATATAGTCAACCTAGACCCATATGATGCAACTCAATGCAGTTCAGACTGCATGATATGGGTCTGAACTGAATTATATGCCAATGTAGATTCTGGCTTTGTTAGTACAGTAGAGTCTCACTTAGTCAACATAAACAGGCCCGCAGAATGTTGGATAAGCGAATATGTTGGATAATAAGGAGGCATTAAGGAAAAGCCTATTAAACATCAAATTAGGTTATGATTTTACAAATGAAGCACCAAAACTTCATGTTAGACAACAAATTTGGCAGAAAAAGTAGTTCAATACGCAGTAATGCTATGTAGTAATTACTGTATTTATGAATTTAGCACTAAAATATCACGATATATTGAAAACATTGACTACAAAAATGCGTTGGATAATCCAGAATGTTGGATAAGCAAGTCTTGGATAAGTGAGACTCTACTGTACTATTAAAGGTACATCGAATTTCATCTTTCCAAGCTAGGATATAAACTGGATCTACACTGCCATATATAATGCAGTTCCTTCAAGTTGTTTTGGACTTTAGCTCCTACAATTCCTAACAGCCGGTAATAATAATATAATATTATATTATAATAATGATATAATATAATAATCTAATACAGGCATGGGCAAACTTCGGCCCTCCAGTTGTTTTGGACTTCAACTCCCACAATTCCTAACAGCTGTTAATAATAATATAATATAATAATATTGGTATAATATAATAATCTAATACAGACATGGACAAACTTCAGTCTTCCAGTTGTTTTGGACTCCAACTCCCACAATTCCTAACAGCCGGTAATAATAATAATAATAATAATAATAATAATAATAATAATAAATCTAATACAGGCATGGGCAAACTTCAGCCTTTCCAGTTGTTTTGGACTTCAACTCCCACAATTCCTAACAGCCAATAATAATAATAATAATAATAATAATAATAATAATAATAATAATAATAATATACAGGCATGGGCAAACTTCAGCCCTCCAGTTGTTTTGGACTCCAACTCCCACAATTCCTAACAGCCGGTAATAGCAATATTATAATAATAAAAGTCCAAAACGACTGGAGGGCCGAAGTTTGCCCATGCTTGTCGTAGACCCATATAATTCAGTTCAATGATATGGATCTACACTCACCATATAATGCAGTTCGAACTGAGTTATATGGCATTGTCTGCAAATCCAGAAGGGAGCAAATTTGTCATCTCATCCATATATAAGGATGACTTCTACAATATGGATCACAAAAACTTTCTCCTTGGCATTGTTGGTATTATAAAAGACATACATTTCATGGATAAAAGACCCCAGACTCACAATCTTGTCTGCATCGAACAAAGCATACTCGTTGGTTAGGTGTCCATCTCCTCCCAGACTTTTGGGAAGCCTTGGTGACCACCGCCCTCTCCAAAGTCTTCCTTACCTGAATAGGATTTTCTCAGTCCCAAAGCCATATTGCCTTTCGAGGCGATGCTGCCCTTTCCAGCCCCGGGCTGCCTCTGAGAGTGAGCTCAGAGGAAGTTTACAGGCACATTGAAAGTATTCTCTAAGGGACCGTCCAGAAACATCTTTGTGGTATACACAGCGATCATTAATGGGCATTAGGAGGAGCAGACCATTACGACTCTCAGCGAGCATTAAAAATGCATGGGCTCCAAGAGGAGCCGTCTTCTGGCAAACTTGGAACCATTTCTTGGACGTTGCTTGGGCAGTGCGTGGCTGAGATGTGTTATTTTTGCATGCGCCAGATTTCGTGGCCTCATCTCCTAATGACACGGAGGAAGGGAGAGAGCCTTGGGACTGAAACCAGATCCCACTGTATGTCAGGCCTGGCGGATGCGGCTTCCTGCTCCTCTCTTCCTCGCTGCTCAAATAGCCTTTTAGAGGCCAAAAGGAAGAATATTCCTCCAGTTTTGTTTAAGCTGAATTATTAATGATCTGTGGATGCGACGGGGGTAAGTTGTACACATTCGCAAGGGGCACGTCCACTGAGTATTTATCATTATATCATGGACACGTCTTCCTTGTGTTGATCTCGGGGCTGCATTCATGTTGCATATCACTTTGCACTTTAGGAACCCAGGTGGCGAAGAGTGTAAAACCACTGAGCTGCTGAACTTGCAGACTGAAAGGTTCCAGGTTCAAATCCCGGGAGCGGAGTGAGCGTCCGCTGTTGCTCCAGCTTCGGCCAACCTAGCAGTTCGAAAACATGCCAATGTGAGTAGATCAATAGGTACGGCTCTGGCAGGAAGGTAACGACGCTCCATGCAGTCATGCCTATGGCCACATGACCTTGGAGGTGTCTACGGACAACGCCGGCTCTTCGGCTTAGAAATGAGCACCAACCCCCAGAGACGGACACAACTGGACTTAATGTCAGGGGAAAACCTAATAATAATAATGTGAGTAGATCAATAGGTACTGCTCAAGTGGGAAGGTAATAGCGCTCCATGCAGTCATGCCAACCACATGACCTTGGAGGTGTCTACAGACAACGCCGGCTCTTCAGCTTAGAAATGGAGATGAGCACCAACCCCACAGAGACGGACACGACTGGACTTAATGTCAGAGGAAAACCTAATAATAATAATAATAATAATAATAATAATAATAATAATATGAGCACTGTCAGGGGAAAACCTAATAATAATAATAATAATAATAATAATAATAATAATAATGATGATGATGATGTGAGTACTGCTCCAGTGGGAAGGTAACGGCGCTCATTGCAGTCATGCCAGCCACATGACCTTGGAGGTGTCTATGGACAACGCCGGTTCTTTGGCTTAGAAATGGAGATGAGCACCAATCCCCAGAGACGGACACGATTGGACTTAACGTCAGGGGAAACCTTTACCTTTTTTATCACTTTGCCTTAAGAGTTGTCGTTCTCCTTCTTTGGAGGTCTTCAAAATCAAGGCTGTATGGCCATCTGTTGGGTGTTCTTTGATTGTGTCTTCCTTTATGGCAGAATGAGGTTGGACTGGATGGCCCTTGGAGGTCTCTTCCAACGATTCTATGATTCTGAAGTCTTTAACCTTTTTTTGCCAACGAGTGTTGATGCCTCACAACCCATGATCCCATAGCATAGAGCCATGGTGGTTAAAGTAGTGTCAAACCGCATTAATTCTACAGTATAGATGCCACCTCAAACGCAATAGGGGCACAGAGGAGAATCTTGCCTATTACTAGCAAATCCTGCATATTCCAAGGAAAGTCCTGAACCATCCATTAAGTGCCACTTTGATGAGTACTGTCCTCTATTTCAATGATTCTCAGCACCGTTTCTGAGCATATTTAGATCCTGTGGTTTTGGAAGCAGAGTAGGGACAATCTTTTAGAGTTGTGCGTTCAGGGTAATCCTTGACTCGTTTCATGTCCCGGCTATCGGTGGGGGCCCCAATCTTTTTTTGGGAGCTCCCCAAAATCGGGAGGGCAGATATATGTTTTCACTCTGGGGCACTGAACGATTTGTTTTCTATTGGCCCATTATGGGGGGGGGGGCTTTCCAAGCTCCCCTTTCAGTCATAGGTGTTATAGCTCAGCCATCACGGCCTATATTTCATCAGGAGATGGATTTGGAAACATACTACGGATCAAGAAGACATTCCAGACCCATAACGAGGCCCCTTGGCCTTGCAGCCGCCAGATGTTGTTGCACCAGAGAATCCATTAATTGGAGAGCATTCCGAGGCCTTGTCAATCTTGCCTATACCAGATGGTGTTGATTTGGGCGAAGATGGGCCTTTTAATCGGAGGGAGGCTTTTACAAGAGATAGGAGCAGGAGAGAGGGTGTGAGAAGAAGTAAAAGGTTAGCTCTCAGACTTGATAATGGCTAACTTTCCCATGAGAAGTTTTGTGGGTCCTGTACTCCCTTAATCTTGCAACCTTGGGATCTCCTTAAAGGTGTTCCTCTTTGTGTTCCTCTTCCCAGTGTCAACTTTACTTTTCTCGGAAGAGGTTCCAGTATCCACTCCAGCTCCTAGCCTTGTGTTTCCAGCCTTGTATCCGTGACGGGTTTCCAGTTCCAGGCAAAGAAAGACAGGTTTTTTTAATGGTCTTACCAAATGGAGATTCTGGGAGTTGTCGTCCAAGCAACCTTATCCAAGCTCTTTCTGCAAGCATAATTTAGTCACCGATTTTTCTTCTGCTTTTAGTTTACCAAAATCTGGATTTACACTGATCAAATAATGCCATTAAAATTTCCTTTAAAAAAAAGCCAATTTATTTGCACATCCCTTTCTATATATATAAAAGGGTAATAAAATTTCAGCCTAGGACAAAACAACCAAACTACACATCCCAGAAACACTAAACTTGGCAGCACGACCCCTCATCCATGCCTCTACGTTCATACAACAAAAAGAAAAGAAAAATAAAGTCCTATTTAGAGGGAGAGGAATAATTGTTTTTATCCAATTGCTGCCAGTTAGAAGGTTAAGCTCTGCCCACTTGGTCTCCTAGCAACCCACTCAGCCCAGGGGACAGGCAGAGTTAGGCTTCACTTAGGCCCCTTCCACACTGCCTATAAAATACAGATTATCCGATTTTAACTGGATTATATGGCAGTGTAGACTCAAGGCCCTTACACACAGCTATATTAACTATTTATAATGGACTTAATGTCAGGGGAAAACCTTTACGCTTTAGCTTAACTACCACCAATGCCTCAATACTTTATTTCCCATGCCACCAGACCGCCACAGCTAGTAACATATATAATGTTTGTTTTGCCTAAATAAAGTGGCTGGAATACATAAATTTGGTTACAGTTGCTTATAAATAGATAGAAGGGGAACTTGAATTTTCAATTCCCAACTAACTAACTTTCCATGGAGAATGTATTTGCTTGTCTCATTCTGCTCTCTGGTGGCCAAAATGCATGCAACACGATGCTGCATTTTGAATCGAAATTCTTCCAAGTGATGCTTGTTTTCAGAAGGATAAGGGTAGTATCCAGTTTTGAAAGATATGAGTGAAGTCATATAAAGTAAAATCTACAGAATGGACATATCTCAACAAATCGTTTTTCTTTTGTGACTGATTTTCTTGCAAACTTTTGAGCGCATTATTATCCGCCATCAAGTATGCATTGTATGCAAACCGATGGGATTTTGACCTGCATAAATAGAAGTATAGTGGCTAGATCCAGGGAAGCCATGCTGCACCTCTATTCTATTCTGCCTTGGTCAGACCACATCTGGAATCACACTGTGTCCAATTCTGGGCACCGCAATTGAAGGGAGATGTTGACAAGCAGAGGAGGGCGACTAAAATGATCAAGGGTCTGAGAACAAGCCCTATGAGGAGCGGCTTAAAGAACTGGGCATGCAGAAGAGAAGGCTGAGAGGAGACATGATAGCCATGTACAAATACGTGAAGGGAAGTCATAGGGAGGAGGGAGCAAGCTTATTTTCTGCTGCCCTGCAGACTAGGACGCAATGGAACAATGATTTGAAACGACAGGAAAGAAAGGAGATTCCACCTGAACATTAGGAAGAACTTCCCAACAATGAGAGAGAGCTGTTCAGCAGTGGAACTCTCTGCCCAGAGTGTGGTGGAGGTTCCTTTTTTGGAGGCTACTAGTTAGTAGCCAGCTGCAATAAATCACTATGATTTACCCTAACTGGCCAGCCCGTGGCGGATTGAGCACCTGACCATTAAAATAAAAAATAGGCCTGCTCCCATTGTTGAGCTAAGCAACCTGAAAGATAGTTGCATCTATCAAGTAGGAAATTTAGGTACCACTATGTGGGGAGGCTAATTTAATTAATTTAATTTAATTATGACACCATAAAAAATCATCCAGCAGCATTTGGAATGAGGAAGTATCCAAGGACTCGGTGTCACAGTGGATGATGAAGCAGCTGCTCCCCCTGTGGCTGGAATCAAGCATCCGCTCAGGAAGCGGGAAACTGGAGAAGGTTAAATTGCCTCTGTGTCTGTCTTTGTCTCTGTCTCTATGTTCAAATGGCATTGAATGTTTGCCTTGTATGTGTACATTGTGATCCCTTCGGGGTGAGAAAGAAGGGCAGAATATAAATACTGTAAATAAATAAATACCATGATATAAATATAACCAGGAAATGATTAAATAGCCCTAAGTCTAAACTGCGGCTTTATAACCCAGTAATAAGATGCTAAAACTAACAAGATAAGAGGATTTCAACCAGCGTTGTGTCTCATGCAAACAACTTCTCTCAAATCCTTGCTTTGACATAACCATGAACAGGATGGGAGCCCTGTCCCTTATTTCACTTGGCAATTCCAGGTTTTTCAGAGATAAGCAGGAGATTTCAATCTTTCTAATATCCTTTGAAAACCATTCAAAAATGCAACTTGCCATTTTGTAATTTTTTCCACCTACAGAACAAGTTGCTCCCACAGAACCTGTTGCCAGTCAATTTAAGGGATATGAAAAAAGAAGAGAAATTATTGAATGTATTGATTCCTCCCTCCATTAAATACCCTATATACTCAAGGATAAGCCGACCCGAATATAAGCCGAGGCACCTAATTTTACCACAAAAAAACCTGGGAAATCATTGACTCCAGTATTAGCCGAGGGTGGCAAATTTCAGAAATAAAAACAGATACCAATAAAATTACATTAATTGAGGCATCAGTAGGTTAAATGTTTTTGAATATTTACATCAAGCTCAAATTTAAGATAAGACTGTCCAACTCTGATCAAATCATTATTCTCATCTTCTTCAATGTAAATGTGCTTATGTATCCTTTTAATAATAATAGAGTAAAATAATACATGTAATAACAATAAATACAGGAAAATAATACATGTAATAATAAATAGAATAAAATAATAAATGCTATAATAATAATAAGATCAGAGTGAAATAATAAATGTATTAGTAATACAGTAGAGTCTCACTTATCCAAGCTAAACGGCCCGGCAGAAGCGAATATCTTGGATAATAAGGAGGGATTAATGAAAAGACTATTAAACATCAAATTAGGTTATGATTTTACAAATTAAGCACCAAAACTTCATGTTATACAACAAATTTGACAGAAAAAGTAGTTCAGTACGCAGTAATGTTATGTTATAATTACTGTATTTATGAATTTAGCACCAAAATATGATATATTGAAAACATTGACTACAAAAATGGCTTGGATAATCCAGAACGTTGGATAAGCGAGTGTTGGATAAGTGAGACTCTACTGTAATAATAATTTAAAAATAGAGTAAAATAAATGTAATACAGTAGAGTCTCACTAATCCAAGCCTCACTTATACAAGCCTCTGGATAATCCAAGCCATTTTTGTAGTCAATGTTTTCAATATATTTTGATATTTTGGTGCTAAATTCGTAAATACAGTAATTACAACATAACATTATTGTGTATTGAACTACTTTTTCTGTCAAATTTGTTGTATAACATGAAGTTTTGGTGCTTAATTTGTAAAATTATAGCCTAATTTGATGTTTAATAGTCTTTTCATTAATCTCTCCTTATTATCCAAGATATTCGCTTATCCAAGCTTCTGCCGGCCCGTTTAGCTTGGATAAGTGAGACTCTACTGTAGTAGCAACAATAATAGAAAAAAATAATAAATGTAATAATACCAATAATAATAGAGAAAAATAAATGTACCATATATTCTCAAGTATAAGCTGACCCAAATATAAGTCAACCAGGACCCTCACCTGAGTATAAGCTGAGGGGGGCTTTTTCAGTCTTTAAAAAACGGCTGAAAAACTAGGCTTATACTCGAGTATATACAGTAATCCTTAATTTGATGAAAAGGGGTTTGCAGTTGCTTGACATTCTCTTGGCTGATCCCAATTAGAATCAATAATTGAAAGGTGAGTCAATGTGTAGGTCAATCTCATTGATTCAATTGCTCTACTGTACAGATTACAGAAGATTCAAAATAAGACTTCAGCCTCTTCCACACTTTGGAAAGCTAAGCCAGGGCTACATTGTGCAGCTACTAAAGAGTCCACAAGGTGGTAGTAAAGGATAAGTAAAGATGGCTGTGGTCCTAGAGTTTCTCCCAATGTCTCCTCTGACTTTTCTTAGCACTATTTATGCATCACATGCTTATGCATCATAAGGTCCACAGTTGGCAAACTGATTTTGGAAGTAAAGGAAGGAGCAGTCTATGGTTTCCCTCCAATTAGTGTGTGGTTTACTATACAGTAGAGTCTCACTTATCCAAGCCTCGCTTATCCAAGCCTCTGGATTATCCAAGCCATTTTTGTAGTCAATGTTTTCAATATATTGTGATATTTTGGTACTAAATTCATAAATACAGTAATTACAACATAACATTACTGCGTATTGAACTACCTTTTCTGTCAAATTTGTTGTATAACATGATGTTTTGGTGCTTAATTTGTAAAATCATAACCTAATTTGATGTTTAATAGGCTTTTCCTTAATCCCTCCTTATTATCCAACATATTCACTTATCCAAGCTTCTGCCGGCCCGTTTAGCTTGGATAAGTGAGACTCTACTGTAGTTGATCTCTGTGAGAAGGAAAATAGAACTTTTATTTGGAATATGGACATCTCCTAATGTTTAGTTTGCTCCTTGGAAGCACCTTCGCAACAGGTTATTATTGTTGTGTGCCTTCAAGTTATTTCTGACTTATGATAGCCTTAAGGTGAGCCTGTCCCTGGGTTTTCTTGGCAAGATTTGGCAAAAAGGATCTTTGGATGAGAGAACGTGTCTTACCCAAGGTCATCGAAACACAGAGTTGGAAGAGACCACATGAACCATCTAGTCCAAGGGTCCTCAAACTTTGAAGCCAAGGGCCTGTCCACAATCCTTCAAACTGTTGAGGGGCCGAATTATCATTTGAAAAAAAATACGAACAAATTCCTATGCACACTGCACATGTCTTGTTTTTTGTTGTGCAAAACAGCAACAACAACAATGAAAGAACAATACAATATTTTAAAATAAAAACAATTTTAACCAACATAAACCTATCAGGATTTCAATGGAAAGTGTGGGCCTGCTTCTGGCCAATGAGATAGACAAGTTAATTAGGATTGTTGTTGTGTGCCTTCAAGTCATTTCAGACTTTGGCCGAGCCTAAGTCTAAAATTAATTATTTTTTTACTACATTTATTTACTACATTTATATCCCACCCTTCTCACCCCGAAGGGGACTCAGAGCAGCTGTATGTATGTATATACAATATATTATATTATTAGCATAGCACAATATTAGCATTATATATTACTATATTGAACTATACCACTATACTGTCATATTATATGTAATATATAGTAAAGGTAAAAGTTTCCCCTGACGTTAAGTCCAGTCGTGTCCGACTCTGGGGGTTGGTGCTCATCTCCATTTCTAAGCCGAAGAGCCAGTGTTGTCCGTAGACACCTCCAAGGTCATGTAGCCGGCATGACTGCATGGACCGCTGTTACCTTCCTGCCAGAGTGGTACCTATTGATCTACTCACTCTGGCATGTTTTCGAACTGCTAGGTTGGCAGGAGCTGGAGCTAACAGCGGGTGCTCACTCCGCTCCCAGGATTTGAACCTGGGACCTTTCAGTCTGCAAGTTCAGCAGCTCAGTGCTTTAACACACTTCGCTACCGGGGCTCCTTTTATGTAATATATAACATATAATTAATATTATTATATGGCATTATTATTAGTATTATATTGTATAACACAATATTATTATCAATATTATATGTATATACAATATATTATATTATTAAAACTGATATAAAAATATTATATTATAAAACCTCATTGTTACCCACACCAGATGGTGTTGACCTGGGTGAAGATGAGACTTTTAATCGGAAGGAATTTGCTACAAAAGATAGGAGCAGGAGAGAGGGAGTGAGATGGAGTCAAAGATTAGCTCACAAGTCGGATGGCTAACTTTCCCATGGGAAGTTTTATGGGTCCTGTACTCCTTAATTTTGCAGACTTGGGATTCCTTAAAAGTGCCCCTCACTGTATTCTCGTTGCGGTGTCAACTTTGCCTTTCCTCGGAAGAGGTTCCAGTTTCCAGCTCCTTGCCTTGTCTCCTGACTCTGTGCCGAGTTCCCAGTTCCAGGCGAGCCACGACTCTCGAGTAGACCTCACCTTGCACCAAGTTTTCTTGTTCCTGAATCGAGATTGACTCTGCCTTGTTTACCTTGCTTTCTTGCTCCTGCTACAAGACTTTTCGAGTGGATTTAGAGTTTGCAGATTTGCAGTGCTGTGTTCCTGCTATTGTTTACGGACAGACTTTGATTTCTTGGAGGAAACCATCGAGTTTCCATCTGTGGATTACAATTTGGACATTTCTGAACTCAGTCTGAACTACAATTGACTATATATTAAGAACTATTTCATACATTGACTTTCTTCCTTAATTCTGCATAGATATATATATTCAGCTTCAATAAATGGCTAGTGTGTTCTATTGGCTCCTGTCTGGTTTTCGAGTACTCCTGCTGCCTTGGGGTGCAACAGGGCCCTTCCACACAGCCATATAACCCAGAATATCAAGGCAGAAAATCCCTCTATATCTGCTTTGAACTCAGTTATCTTGAGTCCACATCTATATATATAAAAGAGTGATGGCATCATGGCGACCCACAAAACAACAAAACTACAGGCCCTCCAACCTCAAAATTTGACAACACAACCCATCATCCACGCCTCTAGGTTGATACAACAAAAAGAAAAGAAAAATAAAGTCCTAATTAGAGAGAGAGGAATAATTGCTTTTATCCAATTGCTGCCAGTTAGAAGGCTAAGCTCCTCCAACTTGGTCTCCTAGCAACCCAATAAAAATAATAAAAAACACTAAAAATTAATATAATAAAATACTATAATAACAGAAAATAACTAAAAATAATACAAGAAAATAATAAAATATAATAAATAAAAATATAACTTACAATAAAATTAATTTAAAAAAGCAAATAAAGTCAAATAAAAATTACACAACAATTTTTAACCAATACCACCACCACTTTGCCACAGCAACGCGTGGCTGGGCACAGCTAGTGGCCATATATTCCAGTTAAAAACAGAAAATGTGGGATTTTATTCAGTTGTGCGGAAGGGGCCTCAGAAATGACCTGAAGGCACACAACAACAGCATTCAAATCTTGCATAATTCTTGGAGAGGGATTCACTACACCACCTGTATGGCAGACAACCACCACCAGCCCGTGTGATTTGTAAACATAAGGCTCAATCTCTCATATTGTGAATCCCTCTTCAGGTGTTATTTTGTATTTTGAAGGACCTCTCCAAAGGCCTGGCCTGCTTGGGTGATTGGCTTCAGCTTCCTGGAGAACTATTTCCAAGGCTGTGTTTCTGTGGCTATGAACGCCTTGAAGTTCTCTATACGGTTGTCCTTGTAACTAAGCCATTAACATTTTATGGGTTTGTTTCTCTGCTGTCATTTCACAGACAACTGGATTTACTGCCAAGCTATTCATTAGTGGGAAACACTTTAATTCAGGTGACATTTGGAAGCTTCTGAGGCATGATTTTCATTCCGCTGAGGATGTGTCTAGGAAGAGCAAAGACGTGCAATTCCAAGAGGCAAAGGCTCCCATGAGCTTGATGAATGTCTTTCTCTTTGTTTCATTTGTTAGGTCCAAATGTTTATGTACACCTCATTTGAAAAAAAAATACTTCTAAAGATTTTCAACTGCCAAGTGCTATCTTCATGTCAGCATCAAAACCTGGAAAAGTTACATTTTGGTCTACAAGGTTTTCAGTCCTCCAGACAACAGCTGGGGTAAATTGTGTATTTAAAGATGGTCATCACATGATGGCTCAGTTTTGTCTTCTCCACACTGACCATAAGTCTATCAATGATTCTTCCCAGGGCTTGGTTTCCAGATCATTTGTGATCTTGATTCTCATCTTCTATATACTGTATATATTTGAGTATAAACCTAGTTTTTCAGCCATTTTTCAAGACTGAAAGAGCCCCCCTCGGCTTATACTCGGGTGTGGGTCCTGGTTGGCTTATATTTGGGTCAGCTTATACTCAAGAATATATGGTACATTTCTTATTTTTCTCTATTATTATTGGTATTATTACATTTCTTATTTTTCTCTATTATTATTGGTATTATTACATTTATTATTTTTCTCTATTATTGTTGCTATAATTACATTTATTTTAACCTATTATTATTATTATTATTATTACATTTATTATTTCACTCTGATCTTATTATTATTGCATTTATTATTTTATTCTATTTATTATTACATGTATTATTTTCCTGTATTTATTATTATTATTACATGTATTATTTTACTCTATTATTATTAAAAGGATACAGAAGCACATTTACATTGAAAAAGATGAGAATAATGACTTGATCAGAGTTGGACAGTCTTTTCTTAGGATGGAACCATAAGAGTTAAAGTGGAATACGAATATAACAATAGGAGCCGTGGTGACACAATGGGTTAAACCCTTGTGCTGTTGAACTGCTGACCTGAAGGTTGGCAGTTCAAATCCACAGGACGGGGTGAGCTCCCTCTGTTAGCCTTAGCTCCTGCCAACCTAGCAGTTTGAAAACATGCAAATGTGAGTAGATCAATAGGTACCACATTGGTGGGAAAAGGCAAACGATGCTCCAAGCAGTCATGCTCGCCACACAATCTCAGCTTGAAAATGGATAAAGAGCCCCTCTTCAGAGCCGGAGATGAGCATTGCCTCCAGAGCTGGAAATTAAAGGAGAAGCTTTTGCCTTTGTCTGTATATTTGTGTCTCATTGTGTGTCATGTAACAAGGCATTGAATGTTTGCCTGTGTCTGTTTATATACTGCAATCTGCTCTGAGTCAACCTCGGGGAGAAGGGCGCAATATGAATAAAGTGTTGTTATTATTAGTGCTATACAGTCAATCTTTCACATTTACAAGTTTTGCAGATTGGATTATTCATGGATTTGATTAATATGTTCTTTGTAGGAAGGACTGGTTCCTCTGGCCAACTCAGCAGTGAATTTCTGAAATGTGTTGACCATAAAGAAGTAAATTCATCCTGCAGGACCTAAAGCTTCCTGGAAGAAAGACTTTTCTAGGAATGCCTAGTCCCTCTAGTACTATTCAATGGTCAATTTCCAGCTGATGTTGACCACAGGATGAAGGACCTAGAGATTGCAAGAAATATATGTTCTCTCAGGCAAAAGTTCACAGGAGCCAAGCCTACACTCAGTTTCTAATGTAATCTTAGCCAAAGTTTACCTGAAGCCAGGGAGCAAAGATGTCTTCTTGCTTCCTCAACTTCTGCGAGAACCCAACTGCCCCTTGAGTTCAGCCTCTGGCCTATATAGCTTCACCAATCACTCAATTAACAGGTGACAATGCCTGATGTCAATCAACTTAAGTACCTGGCCTCTCTTTCAATACAACACTCACACAGCAGTTAGACTTTGACCACAGAAGCCAAGCCCCCACTCAGTTTCTAATGCAATCTTAGCCAAAGTTTACCTGAAGCCAGGGAGCAAAGATGTCTTCTTGCTTCCTCAACTTCTGCGAGAACCCAACTGCCCCTTGAGTTCAGCCTCTGGCCTATATAGCTTCACCAATCACTCAATTAACAGGTGACAATGCCTGATGTCAATCAACTTAAGTACCTGGCCTCTCTTTCAATACAACACTCACACAGCAGTTAGACTTTGACCACAGAAGCCAAGCCCCCACTCAGTTTCTAATGCAATCTTAGCCAAAGTTTACCTGAAGCCAGGGAGCAAAGATGTCTTCTTGCTTCCTCAACTTCTGCAAGAACCCAACTGCCCCTTGAGTTCATCCTCTGGCCTATGTAGCTTCACCAATCACAAAATTAACAGGTGACAATGCCTGATGTCAATCAACTTAAGTACCTGGCCTCTCTTTCAATACAACACTCACACAGCAGTTAGACTTTGACCACAGGAGCCAAGCCCACACTCAGTTTCTAATGCAATCTTAGCCAAGGGGCAACGATGTCTTCTTGCTTCCTCAACTTCTTCAAGAACCCAGCTGCCCCTTGAGTCCAGCCTCTAGTCTATATAGCTTCACCAATCACTCAATTAACAGAGGACAATTCCTGCTGTCATCAACATAAGTACCTGGCCTCTCTTTCAATACAACACTCACACAGCAGTTAGACTTTGACCACAGGAGCCAAGCTCACACTCAGTTTCTAATGCAATTTTAGCCAAGGTTTACCTGAAGACAAGAAGTTGCTTCCTCAACTTTTGCGAGAACCCATTATCATGTTTGTTGGGGTCCTGTGCCCTTAATCCCTCTGAAAACGGAGAACTCATTGTAACTCTGTAGCAGGAATGAGTCACAGGGGACCAATATTTCATGCACAATCAGATATATAGAGCGGGCATGGGCAAACTTCGGCCCTCCAGGTGTTTTGCACTCCAACTCCCACAATTCCTAACAACCACAGGCCTGTAGAGTGATGAAAGTCCAAAACACCTGGAGTGTCGAAATTTGCCCATGCCTGGTATAGAGTGACACTATGACTTCCTCGGATCTGGGCACTAACCTCCTGTCGATTCAGCCCTGGCATTACTTTGGCTTCTGTTGTGTCACACACTTGCTGAAGAGTTACATAGTACAACGCCAATATGGGCCGGTGCTTTCTTATCCTGCTGCTTTGTTCATCTCCCTGTGGGATGTAACACGTTTTGTTTGCATTCTCCACTTGCTGTGAAAGCAGCGGGGAAGGCAGAAATGCAAGCTCCCCACAGGGAATTTGGGTTTGGCAAACCACTGATGGACTGCAAGACCCCTCAAAGGCACCAGCCTCACATTTTCTACTGAATCCCAAGCCGTCCCTTGTTTCCGTCATTATTAATGATGTTGATTGAGCCAACGAGGCCAACGAAGAGGAAAACCCTCCTCTTCCAAGCCTTCCCAAAACCCAAGTGAAGAATTCCTGCTGAGTTCGATAGAGAAGTTAAGATCAGTGATGCTGGGAAAGCTAAATGCAATTAAGAACCCTCATTCTTTCGTTGTCAACCATTTCCCCAGCCTTGCCACAGGACATAGATTTTTAAAAAGCCAAAGCGTTAAGAGTGACGCATGAGAACAAGAGCGCACCGCCAGCGTGGCATGCAGACCCACTGTGCTTTACATACCAAAAAAAATATGCTTCATCTAGAGAGTTCTGTATATCTTAAAGCACTGCCGAAATGTGTATTATTTTGGGAGCAAACTGGGAGAGGGAATTGACGAAATGGCTGCCATACTCTCTGAAGCCTGAAAATTTATAAGGCAAATGAATAATAATAATAATAATAATAATAATAATAATAATAATAATAATAATAATAGTAAAGGTAAAGGTTTCCCCTGAAGTTAAGTCCAGTTGTAACCGACTCTGGGGGTTGGTGCTCATCTCCATTTCTAGGCCGAAGAGCCGGCGTTGTCCATAGACATCTCCAGGACATGTGGCCGGCATGACTGCATGGAGCGCCGTTACTTTCCCGCCGGAGCGGTACCTATTGATCTACTCACATTTGCATGTTTTCAAACTGCTAGCTTGGCAGGAGCTGGGGCTAACAGCGGGCGCTCACTCTGCTCCCGGGATTTGAACCTGGGACCTTTCGGTCTGCAAGTTCAGCAGCTCAGCGCTTTAACACACTTCGCCATCGCGGCTCCCCATTTTTGTTAGCGGGAACCAAATACGAAAATGAGACCACACGAATGAAACTAGACAAAACAAACAGCAATTCCATACCAAAGCACAACACTACTACACTGGCTCTTCATGCAATCTATCCCATAACTCCTAAACCAGTTGCTGGGTTCCATGTACAGAGCCCATACCAACTTTTTGTCTCAGGTCTTGAAATTTATTTATTTATTTACAGTATTTATATTCCGCCCTTCTCACCCCGAAGGGGACTCAGGGCGGATTACAATGAACACAGCCCGAGGCTGTGGCGCAGACGGGAGAACAATGAATCACTGACCAGGAGGTCATAAGTTCGAGGCCCGCTCGGAGCTATGTTTGTTGTTTGTCTTTGTCCTATGTTAAAAAAAGGCATTGAATGTTTGCCTGATGTGTGTAATGTGATCCGCCCTGAGTCCCCTTCGGGGTGAGAAAGGTGGAATATAAATGCTGCAAATAAATAAATAAATATATGGCAAACATTCAATGCCAACAGACAAACAACATACATTAGACAGACTCAGAGGGATTTTTAACATTTTTCCAGCTTCACGATTCCGGCCACAGGAGGAGCTGTTGCTTCACCGTCCAGTAGTGGCTGTACTTCCTCATTCCTTTCCTCGTGTTTTGCTGGCAGTTTTATGGTGTTGTAAATTAGCCTCCCGCATAAAGCCTCCCTAAATTTCCCTAATTGACAGATGCAACTGTCTTTCGGGGCTGCATAGGTCAACAGCAAGCCAGGGCTATTAATGGTCGGAGGCTTAACCCGACCCGGGCTTCGAACTCATGACCTCTCGGTCAGTAGTGATTTATAGCAGCTGGTTACTAGCCAGCTGCGCCACAGCCCGGCCCTCCTCACTTGAGTTAGCCCTGACTTACAGCTGGGGCTGTGCAGAAAGTGTCCACAATGGTTTTCCAAAAGAAGCTTGAACAGATCGTTATTTTGAGCAGGCGGGACGGATCGATCACAAACTCAGAGAAAACCGGGAAGCAATGCTGTGCTTTCCACAGGCACCTCCAAAGCTTTGAGTTAATACAAGCAAAGAGTAAGGAGCACTCCTTGGCATGACGTCTCCATCCGCCGCCATGTGTCCTTTCTTCCTCACTGTCTCAAGGTTCCGAATCCGAGACCACTCCTTCCAGCCCCGTCTGTCAAACCCTTTGCACAAGCGTCACTGAGGAAATGTATCAAAATGACAGGCAGAGCTTTGGTTTTCCCTCTTTCTGCTCTGAGGTTGAATCCCCACACGCCATCGAAAAGCATCCCAGCTGCTAAGCAACCAGGTTGGGAGAGTTATACGAAGCAAGGAGGAATTAACACAACACATAAAACAGCCATTGGCATCAGGAAAGGCGCTGATTGCCTTGTTTGCTTGTTTCCAGCTGAGATTTCTCATTAGGGTTGCATGGTGGAAATCTCTGCCTGATAAATTACGTATTATGGGTGATACATAACCCGTAGCGGCATTGTGAGGTTCTCTTCTTCCAGTTGTGCTGTAGATTAAGTCTTCCCAGAAGAAAGCACCAAGACACACGTTGGGTAGATTCAAACAGGTTTATTGTACAGAATACCAGAATCTTCTCTGTAGCCCATTTATATAGGGGCTCTCACATACCAGAGGGTAATTGAGGTTTTATGGCTGGCCAGTTTTATGGCTGGCATCTGTTCTTTGTCAGCGCTCGCTCTGTGTCCGGAGATATCATAAGAGAATCTTCTCTGTAACCCATTTATATAGGGGCTCTCACATACCAGAGGATAATTGAGGTTTTATGGCTGGCCAGTTTTATGGCTGGCATCTGTTATTTGTCAGCGCTCGCTCTGTGTCCGGAGATATCATAAGAGAATCTTCTCTGTAGCCCATTTATATAGGGGCTCTCACATACCAGAGGGTAGTTGAGGTTTTATGGCTGGCCAGTTTTATGGCTGGCATCTGTTCTTTGTCAGCGCTCGCTCTGTGTCTGGAGATATCATAAGAGAATCTTCTCTGTAGCCCATTTATATAGGGGCTCTCACATACCAGAGGGTAATTGAGGTTTTATGGCTGGCCAGTTTTATGGCTGGCATCTGTTCTTTGTCAGCGCTCGCTCTGTGTCCGGAGATATCATAAGAGAATCTTCTCTGTAGCCCATTTATATAGGGGCTCTCACATACCAGAGGGTAATTAGGTTTTATGGCTGGCCAGTTTTATGGCTGGCATCTGTTCTTTGTCAGCGCTCGCTCTGTGTCTGGAGATATCATAAGAGAATCTTCTCTGTAGCCCATTTATATAGGGGCTCCCACATACCAGAGGGTAATTGAGGTTTTATGGCTGGCCAGTTTTATGGCTGGCATCTGTTCTTTGTCAGCGCTCGCTCTGTGTCCGGAGATATCATAAGAGAATCTTCTCTGTAGCCCATTTATATAGGGGCTCTCACATACCAGAGGGTAATTGAGGTTTTATGGCTGGCCAGTTTTATGGCTGGCATCTGTTCTTTGTCAGCGCTCGCTCTGTGTCCGGAGATATCATAAGAGAATCTTCTCTGTAGCCCATTTATATAGGGGCTCTCACATACCAGAGGGTAATTGAGGTTTTATGGCTGGCCAGTTTTATGGCTGGCATCTGTTCTTTGTCAGCGCTCGCTCTGTGTCCGGAGATGTCATAAGATGGGAGATCATAACAGGAATCACACAATAGAACCAAATGTAGCACCAAGTGCTCCAAATGCACAATCCTATGTGCAATGGCATTGCAAGTGCAAATCCACATCCACAACACAGAAGTGTATATAGATCTTCTGCATTGTTCACGAATGTCTCACCAACTACAATAACAACATGAATGAGAGACATTTTAATAAACAACTGAGTTATTCAGGTCTTGCAAATTCAAGGATAAGGCTTCCTTTATTGAGTCAATCCATTTATAATAATGTGGTCTTCTTTCCTTGCTGCTTTTCACTTTACCAAACGTTGTCATCTTTCCTAGTGAGTCATCTGATCTCATGATATATCCAAATATGATAGCTTCAGTTGAGTCATTTGGGTCACAGAGAAAGAAGAAACACATTTCTGATTCTCTTTCATTTGATGAGCTGAGATTCCAAGTGACAGAACCAAACAGCAAGATTTACATGATTTGGAAACCTCTGTTGTTGTTTGTTTGTTGCTTGCCTTCCGGCAATTTTTATGGTGATCCTAAAACAATCCTGGAGCCTCTGGTGGCTCAGTGTGTTAAAGCGTTGAGCTGCTGAACTTGCAGACCAAAAGGTCCCAGGTTCAAACCCGGGGAGCGGAGTGAGCGCCCGCTGTTAGCTCCAGCTTCTGCCAACCTAGCAGTTCGAAAACATGCCAATGTGAGTAGATGAATAGGTACTGCTCTGGCATGAAGGTAACGGTGCTCCATGCAGTCATGCCAGTGGCCACATGACCTTGGAGGTGTCTATGGACAACGCCGGCTCTTCGGCTTAGAAATGAAGATGAGCACCAACCCCCAGAGTCAGACATGACTGGACTTAACATCAGGGGAAACCTTTACCTTTACCTTAAAGCAATCCTATCATAGGGTTTTCTTAGCAAGATTTCTTCGGAGAGGATGTGCCATTGCCTTTCTCCGAGCTTGGCAAAGCGTGACTTGCCCAAAAGCAACCGGTTGGTTTCCATGGTTGAGTTGGGATTTGAACCCTGGTCTCCAGAGTCATAGTTGAGCACTCAGACAACAATACCATGCTTATAGCTCTATATGTGCAATTGATGTTACGTTTTTAAGGAAATTTTATATAATACGCATATTTTACTGCTGTATTGTGTTAATAACTACTGTTTTGAACCATTGTTTTTATGAAGTTATGTTGTTATGCTGAGCTTGTCCCTGTTGTGAGCCGCCTCGGGTCCATTCAGGGAGATGGTGACGGGATACAAGAATAAAGTAGTTGTTGTTACTATTATTATTATTATTATTATTATTATTATTATTATTATTATTATTATTATTATTTTATTATGACACAGCAAACAAGATAGATATGCTGGATTTCGTATCACAAAATCACAAGTCGAACACTTCCCAAGTGTCTAGGACTGTGTGATGTATTTTCAGATGATGCGCGCAGATCCCAGTAGGGTGGCCTTTTGCAGCTGGCAGATCGTAATTTTGTCAATGTCTATTGTTTCCAAATGCCGACTGAGATCTTTTGGCACGGCACCCAGTGTGCCCATCACCACCGGGACCACCTGCACTGGTTTCTGCCAGAGTCTTTGAGGTCCTGATAGCGGCTGAGTTTTTCCTGTTATTATTATTATTATTATTATTATTATTATTATTATTATTATTATTATTATTATTACATGTCCCTAAATTAGAATCTTAGGGAAGAATGGGATTTTAATAATAATAATAATAATAATAATAATAATAATAATAATAATAATAATAACAACAACTTTATTTTTATACCCCGCCTCTATCTCCCCAAAGGGGACTCAGGGTGGCATACATGGGGCCAAGCCTGAATAAAAACAATAGCAATATAAAACACAACAATAGACAATTTTAAGGCTCTATTCATTGAGCACTCCTGTTTCGTC